>NC_091998.1:61105165-61288037 GCF_044704955.1 Pristiophorus japonicus | reverse complement strand
AGTAGGTTCACACACACCCCCCACCACACACAAACACCCCCCCACACACACACAAACATCCCACACACACACACACACCCCCCCCACACACCCTCCACACACACACACACACACACAGCCCCACCACACACCCCCCCCACCGCACACACGCACACACACCCCCCACCACACACACACACAAACACCCTCCCCCACACACACCACACACACACACACACACACAGCCCCCACCACACACACCCCACACACACACACACAACCCCTCCACACACACACAGCCCCTCCCCACACACCCCCCACCACACGCACACACACACACACCCCCCCCCACACACACACACACACCCCCCCACACACACACACACCCCCCACCACACACACACACCCTCCACACACACCTTCCACCCACACACCCCCACCCCACACACACACACAACCCCCACCCCACACACACACACAACCCCTCCACACACACCCCCCACCACACACCCCCCCCACCACACACACGCACACACACAAACATCCCCCCCACACACACACACCCTCCACACACAACACACCCTCCACACACACACACACCCCCCCCCCACCACACACACACACACCCCCCACCACACACACACACAAACACCCTCCCCCACACACACCACATACACACACACAACCCCTCCACACACACACAGCCCCTCCACACACACACACCCTCCACACATACACAGCCCCCACCCCACACACACACAACCCCTCCACACACACACAGCCCCTCCACACACACCCCCCACCACACACAAACACCCCCCACCACACACACACACACACACCCCTCACCACACACACCCCCCACCACACACACACACACAAACATCCCCCCACACACACACACACACAACCCCTCCACACACACCCCCCACCACACACACGCACACACACACGCACACACACACAAACATCCCCCCCCACACACACACACCCTCCACACACACACCCTCCACACACACACACACACCCCCCACCACACACACACACAAACACCCTCCCCCACACACACCACATACACACACACAACCCCTCCACACACACACAGCCCCTCCACACACACACACCCTCCACACACACACAGCCCCCACCCCACACACACACACACACAACCCCTCCACACACACACAGCCCCTCCACACACACCCCCCACCACACACAAACACCCCCACACACACACACACACACACCCCTCACCACACACACACCCCCCACCACACACACACACACACACACACCCTCCACACACACACACACACACACCCTCCACACACACCTTCCACACACATCTTCCACCCACACACACACACAAACAACCCCTCCACACACCCCCCCCACACACACACCCCCCACCCCCCCCACACACACACACACACACACACACACACACACACCCTCCACCCACACACCCCCCCCCCCCCCCCCAACCCCACACAAACACCCCCCCCACACACACACACACAGCCCCCACACACACCCCACACACACACACCCCACACACACACACACACACACACACCCACTCCCCGTCCGTTGCGATGATCCCAGTTTTGCAGAGTTTCATTCTCTACTTGTCTGACTGCCTTGTGTTGACTCTTAACTGTTATCCAATCTTTGCTTCACTCCTAAGGCGAGGCCTGATTCAGAAGGAGTCTGGATTTGCTGCGAGCGTTGAGACTGGCTGGCTGGCCTGGGGAGTGGGCTTGCTTTTGATCAAGCCCCTCAAGTGGACGCTGTCCTCTGTTCTGGGAAACAACACAATTTCACCCGATGAATCGTTCGTCATTGTCGAGCGTATTAAGGTGAGATTAAATCCATTCTGGAGGCAGCGTTAATTAACTGCGTTCCTCTGTAGTGAGGGCAATCAGCATCCCTAATTATCCCGCTTTTACATCGAATTATCTCGGCAGACTGTGGGACTAAATTATAGAGACCAGCGGGGCTGGGCCTCAGCACAACAACAATTGGCCTCAGTGACGGAGGCTGTCTCACACAATTGCGATACCTTCTGTATCACAACACCCAAAACCCTGTGATCTCCTGGGAGCGGCAAAAAAAAAAAAACAGATTTTAAAAACCCAGGCCAATTTTGGCGACAATCATCTGGGGAATTCCTCTCCGACCCATCTAATCGATCGAAACCAGTCCAGGAGATTGCTCTGGCCTTCAATTAATAAGAAAAAGGAGCAGGAGTCGGCCATACGGCCCCTCAAGCCTGCTCCGCTATTCAATAAGATCATGGCTGATCTGATCATGGACTCGGCTCCACTTCCCCTCTCGCTCCCCATAACCCCTTAACCCCTTATCGTTTAAGAAACTGTCTATTTCTGTCTTTATTCAATGTCCCAGCTTCCACAGGTCTCTGAGGCAGCGAATTCCACAAATTTACAACCCTCCGAGAAGAAATTTCTCCTCGTCTCGGTTTTAAATGGGCGGCCCCTGCAGTAACTCCCTTCTGTCAGAGGTGATCTTCGCCCCCAGCCAGACAACAGGTCCAGCTCTCGCTTGAAGGAATTCACCAAATCCACGTCCACTGCACGAGAGGGCAGCCTGTTCCAGAGGCCCACTATTTCCTGGGAAAGAACATGCTCCTGATCGCTATCCAGTAACCCGCTGTAGATGTTGGGTCGGGACAGGATCAGATCGAGATGATGTCCCTCGAATCGAATCCCCTGCTGAGTCTCACTCTCTTGGCTCCCAAATGAAGAATGGCCACTTGTGCGAGGTAGGGGAGGCCATCACCATACCCCATAGAGAGTGTCATCAGGTGAAGGAGACAGTGCTACTCACTGCAGCACAGATCCACATGCAGATCTCCTGTGCTGCCATTGACCTGTTGGGCCACGATATCACGTGATGCGGAGCAAAGGCGCCTAAACTGAGTTGAGGTACAGATCTGATTTAAGTGGTGGAACAGGCTCGAAGGGCTGAATGGCTTCCTCCTGCTCCTATGACAGGGTTGATGCTCAATTCACTAACACACTTGAGGGAAACTGGGAGGGTTAGGTGTTGAAGACGACCATCGGGAAGAGGTGGTGGTGGGGTTTAGGTGTAATATGCAGTGGGGCTGGACCGTGACAGAACTGGGGCATTTGGAGTATGGCACTGTATGGAGACGGATCATAGAAACATAGAAAATAGGTGCAGGAGTAGGCCATTCGGCCCTTCGAGCTTGCACCACCATTCAATATGATCATGGCTGATCATGCACTTCACTCCTGCTTTCTCTCCATACCCCTTGATCCGTTGACTATAAGCCTAGTCGATCCAGTCTTTCTTCATATGTCAGTCCTGCCATCCCGGGAATCAGTCTGGTGAACCTTCGCTGCACTCCCTCAATAGCAAGAATGTCCTTCCTCAGATTAGGAGACCAAAACTGCACACAATACTCAAGGTGTAGCCTCACCAAGGCCCTGTACAACAGCAGTAAGACCTCCCTGCTCCTATACTCACATCCTCTCACTATGAAGGCCAGCATACCATTTGCTGCCTTCACCGTCTGTTGTACCTGATCAGAGAGAGGCAGCAGCAGTTCAGAAAGGGTGTGGGATTTGCAAGTATTTGCAGGGATGTTGTGGCCCAGGAGAACTGGTCATGTCAATACCTGAATACCCTCTGAGCATCTAACATCTGCCTTTGTCTCTGACCCATATCTGAACCCCTGTCCCCTTCAGCATCGTGAAGAAAGGTGTTTTGATTTGGCAGCAGGAATTGGGAGGCTGATGTAACTACTCTCGTTCACTCAGATTCAGCTGTCAAGGATACTTGTTTAGTAACCCAGAACACTTTTATTAAACACACAGACTGCATTAAACAAACTTGGAAAGTAATTAACTGATTTGAATACAGGCTTTACTTTCTGTGCAACCAAGGACGACTGGGTGCGCTGACTTGAGACTGCTGGGCCTGCTTGGCTGGTCACTCTTCACTTTGTCTTCTCCGTAGTCGATCAGGGGTCTGTGATTTACCTTTTTTTTTACAATGCGTGATCACCACGTTCCCGATCCTGATCTCGTTAACAGTTGGTTGGAGCTCGGCATGTTCAATCGATGTTTGGTTTATTGTGCTGCCACCTTATGACCTGGTCGTATCTCCTCTGGCCTTCCCTTGGCCCCATGTTGGTAGCTCGGGCTACCTGCTTCCGTGATAATGGTCCATGTGGTTATCGGAGGAGAACCTTCTGTCCCCTTACAATAACAATGTTGCACAGTACTTCTGCAATTCAGTAGCTTTATGACACAGGTATCTTATCTTGTCCTACCATAAGACTGGCCTTGTGATTGTATCCTACAGAGAGAAAAAAATAGACTAGCAAAAACAACTATAATTGTTCAATTAATACAGCCATTAACTCTTTAGAGTAGCATTGTTCCCAAGTGTTGGGAGGACTGCAGGTATGCATAATATGGCCGACTCCTACTCCTTGTGTTCTTATTAGATTTTTGGACTCTAAGGGAAACTAGAGATATGGGGATCGGGTGGGAAAGTTGAGGTCGAAGATCAGGGTCGCAGGCTCGAGGGGTTTCTGTAAAGTATTGCCCTGCAGAAATGCAGCTTTTATGTCAATTGATCTACATTTCCATGAATGTGTGGCCAAAAAGAATATTACGGTTACTTTCCCAGCAGTGGAACAGTCCATTCTAACATCTATATCACCCAGTTTCTCTTCAAAACCCCTAGCTACCAAATCAGCCTCGGCTTTCAAGTCCCATCTGCAAGGACTTTTTCAGTACAAACCCTTCGATGCGACAACGCTAATTGACCCTTGTCTGTTACCTCAGAATAATCTCCCAATGTTTTGCCTCTCTTACTCGTTTATCCTCAAGTTCATTGGTAGCCACCAAGACCTCACGATCATGAGGAATTCTACTATTTCTAGTTCTGTTGTGTAACTTTTCTGTGATTTTTGTTTTATTATCTGATCTATTCAAGGTACGGCATCTACATCTGCCACTGCGAGATCTCCCTCTTGCGTTATCCGAGGATCTTTCTCTAGTTCGTGATAGTTTTCTGACGTGAGAGCAGAGGAGGTTGAAGTGTACAAAATATTGAGGGGCCTGGACATAGTGGATAGCAAGGGTCTATTTCCATGGTCGAGGGGACATAGTTTTAAGGTGGTTGGTGGATTTGATGGGGTGGGGGGGGGGCTTCTTTACGCAGAGGGTTGTGAGGATCTGGAACTCGCTGCCTGGAAGAGTGGTGGATGCAAAAACCTTCACCACTTTTGGGATGGTTGGATGGGCATTAAAATGCAGTAACCTGCAGGCTTACAGACCTAGAGCTGGTAATTGGGATTAGACTGGATGACCTTTTGGACGGTGCAGATATAATGGTAAGTACTGCAGGGAATAGAATACGGCCAGGGTGATCGCCTGGATTAGTTTTGATCGCCTGGATTAGTTTTGATCGCCTGGATGGGTTGGAGAGGAATTTCCCCAGATTTTTTCCCCCTAAATTTGCTTGGGTTTTTATTTGGTTTTTGCCTCTCCCAGGAGATCACATGGCTCCAGTTGGGGTGGAGTGTAGAATGTTTCAGTATAAGGGGTGTCGCAGTTGTGTGAGGCGGACTGGTTTGGGCTGGATGCTCTTTGCCTTTCCGTCATTGTTCATGGGTTTAGCTGTAACCTTTAGGGCTGCTGCCAGCGTGGACACGATGGGCTGAAATGGTCTCCTCCTGCGCTGTAAATTTCTTGTGTTTCTATGTTTCATTATCTTCATCATCTTCCTCAGAATTACTTGCTTCATGTGTCATCTCAAGGATCCTGCATCGTTGCTCTGGGCAATTCGGCACATGCTGTGAAATATAGTCACGTCTGAAACATCCATTGACTTTTCCTTGGGCATTCCTGGAATTCAGTCACCCATTATTACTGGCCCAATTTTGGCGTCTTTTGCTGCAACTGGATTTGCTGTACATGCTTTCATCGCCATTCTGTCTATCTTTAATCCTTCCGTTTTCATCATCGCTCTGTCTGTAATGTTTCCGCTACATTGTCGCCTGCGTCCAGTAGCTGGAATATTTCGAAACCTGCTAAAAATCGAATCTTTGTGTCATGGTGGAATGCCTCATTTGACCCATGAAGAGTGAAGTGAATGACTTTGTTTGTTTGTTTGTTTCACCAGGATTTTTTTAAAGACAGCGGATATTTGATCCAACAGAGTCTCCTTTTCCGAGAACTGGACGCCAGTTAGGACCAGTTGCCTTCCCATATATGAGACACCCTCGCTCAATCTCGTGATTTAAACGCTAGTACCAATCCAGGGATTCCCAAATTAAACTTTGTCAACCTTTTATATCATTTGTTAAAGTCCATGATGTACTCTGCCATTGAATGACAGATTTCAGAAAATGGACGATCAGATTTTGGCCAGGCCTCATAGGCATTTAACAGGTCATCCTTCTTGTAGATTTTATCCAGTAATTCTATTAGAAGGTCGTCATTATCTAACTGATCTGCATCCATATTAGCAAATACCATACTTCTGATTTTACTTGGTTCAGGAAGCAATAATGCCAGGGCCATCCTTGTTTTCTCTTTGCTGGAGTAATAACCCATGTATCAACCTCATCATCATGGGGTTCAAACTACCAGCACGTCGGACGGTAATCGTACTTTGATTTAAACTTGCTTTCTTGCACTGTTCCAACGAAGCTCAACATAATCCCGAGGAACAGCACCTCATCTTTTGATTAGGCACTTTACTGCCTTCTGGACTCAACATCCAGTTCAATAATTTCAGACCATAACCTCTGCCCCTATTTTTTTCATATGGCAGCTGCTGTACCCATTTACACTCTATCTAGACCCAGATTCTTTACTGTCCCATTACCATCTCCTTTTGCCTTGCACCATCATCCCTTTTGTCATTTAATCTCTCCTGCCTTCCACCCAATCACAGACCTTCCCCTTTGTTCTCTTCCCCCCCCCTCCCCCTGCCCTTGCTTAAAATCTGTTACATTTCTAACTTTTTCCACTTCTGGCGAAAGTCATGGACCTGAAACATTAACACTGTTCCTCTCGCCACAGATGCTGCCTGACCTAAGTATTTCCAGCATTTTCTGTTTTTATTTCAGATTTCCAGCATCCGTAGTATTTTGCTTTTGTAAACTTGCTTTCTGCCATTTTCCACACTGGCCGCTCGGCTTTCAAGTTTTAGGCCCCCAAAAAAAGTCATAGTTTCGAACCTCCACCTGTAGGCAACCATTCTCTGCTATCATATAAAAGTCAGGTCAGGACCATAACAGGATCGGCGGCCCGGGAGCAGCGTGGAGGTCATTCCAGGGAGCAGCGCGAGCTGGTGCAGGAGGGTGACGGCAGGGAAGAGTGACTTCATCAAGGTCCAGGTCGGTGATTGGAGCATAGGCAGATACAGCAGGGAGCGGCGAGAGACTGTGGAGGGATGTGATCGGGGCCCAAGAGAGAGGCGTGAGTTCAGGGCCAGGGGCCCAGAGGCAGCACGGGCCCAGCCCACACTGCGATATGTGTGCGCACTAGGTCCATGCGGCAGAGCAGGTCTCCAGTCGTCTTGGTTAACCCTTGCCACTGAACCAAGACCTAGCTCTGTCAAGCCCGTGTGGTGGCTGGTGTGCAACGGCCATCCCACATTTTTTTTAAAAATCCACGCACAGGTATCTTCCACCCTTCAGGACCTGGAATATTAGGTCCTTCATTGAAACACCTGTGAACTCATTCTTTTTTGGCGTGGAAGCAAGTCATCCTCGCTTCGAGGGACTGCCTATGATGATGGAGAGCCAGTTGGTGAAGGATAGAAGCCTTTATTTACAAGTCACATGTTACATACTGTGCACCCCAAGATAAGCTCGTTGTGCATGAATATCCGAGAGTCCCCAATTAACATACCACCAATGAACACCTAATTGAATACAATTAGCACCAGCTATTTTGCTACTTTTCCATTATGTCAATTCCACTGCACTTCACCCTGTTGCAATAAAATCCGATGGGAAGCTGCAGTCAGTGAACTTCAGCCATGCATCGTGTCTTTTGTAATTTTATCTGCACGGTTTCAGATTGATGATTTTTACTCCATTTTCCCCCACCCCAGTTGCATCCCAAGAACTCTTGATCGTGATGCTTTGCGTCCTCACTTTCTAGGAAAAGGCGGTTGAAGTTTTGCAGCTTTGCCTGAGTTGCCTGGAGCCGTCGCATCCTGTGGCGGCCTTTGCGAGGCTCCAGGAGGCGTGCCAGAGTGTGTGTAAGGATGAGAAGACGTTCTGTCTGTGTCTGCTGCAGCTCCAGAAAGAAAAGCGAGTCACAGTTGCCGAACTAGATGGCGAGAAGGTGAGCGCGCAAGTGAGCTACGGGCCTCAGCAGTGATTGGTGGGCAGACCCACAGGCACTGCTGGGGCTATTAAATGGTCACTTGCTCAACTGACACTCCTGCTCTTTGTATACACTGATTTAACTTGCATTTATATTGCGCCTTTCACGACCACTGACGTCCCAAAGCGCTTTACAGCCAATTCAGTACTTTTGAAGTATAGTGTCTCTTGTAATGTAGGAAACGTTGCAAGCCAATTTGTGCACAGCAAGCTCCCACAAACAGCAATGTGATAATGACCAGCTAATCTGTTTGTGATGTTGATTGAGGGATAAATATTGGAAATGACACCGTGGATAACTCCCCTACTCTTTGAAATAGTGCCACACCACTGTGTCGATCCAACCATTTGTTTTTCATTCACTTGTATTTATCAAGGTGAGGGATATTAGTGCTAGGGAATGGTTTATGTCCATTGTTGGCCATCAAACACTCGGGGCAGGTACAGCACGGATGATACAGAGTAAAGCTCCCTCTACACTGTCCCATCAAACACACTCTGGGCAGTTCCAGCACTGGGTTAGATACAGAGTAAAGCTCCCTCTACACTGTCCCATCAAATACTCTGCCACAAATTTTCTTGTCTTTATTTTATCATATCCTCTCTGCACCTTCCTCGCTGACTACGTGCACTGCCTTACGAGCTCTACCTCGTCCCTACATCGGAGGGAGGAGACGTTAAACTGAGACCCTGTCTGCTCTCTCAGGTGGATGTAAAAGATCCCGTGGCACTATTTCGAAGAGTAGGGGATTATCCCCGGTGTTCTTTCCAATATTTATCCCTCAATCAACATCACTAAAACAGATTAGCTTGTCATTAGCACATTGCTGTTTGTGGGAGCTTGCTGTGTGCAAATTGGCTACCGTGTTTCCTATATTACAACAGAGACTGTACTTCAAAAGTAGTTAATTGGCTGTAAAGCACTTTGGGATGTCCGGTGGTCGTGAAAGGCGCTATATAAATGCAAGTCTTTTCTTTTTTGCATCATTGCTGTATTAAAACCAAAACACATTGCACGATTGCCTACTCTAACCCTAGGCACGATGGGTAACCTTGTGTTTACGGACTCTGGGTATGGCACTGGTCACCCTGTGTAGTACAACACCACTGTCTCGATCCGACCATGTGTTTTTCATTCTCTTGTATTTTTTTTGATGAATTTTGTATTTATTGAGGTGAGGGACATTAGCGCTGGGCAATGGTTTGTGTCCATTGTTGGCCATCAAACACTCCTCGGGCAGGTACAACACGGTTTAGATACAGAGTAAAGCTCCCTCGACACTGTCACTACAATTTACATCAGCCCAAATCTTCAGCGTGCCCTCAACTTGACATTGCTGTTTGCCTTGCCAGCCGCCCTCAATGCCTGCCTGTGTGATTGCCGCTGAGGACGGTTTTGTATCATGGATCCACACTTTGGAACTGGTTGGGCGGCCCAAACTCATCCTTTCTTTTTAACCTGTCGTGCAGATTGTGAAGTTCAGCCACTCCAATAACAAAGTTTCAACCGTGACGGAGATTGATGTCGGGGTCCACCAGCTGGTGAAGTGTGAAAAGATGTTGACACAGAAAGCGGAAACATTGTCCCAGGAGGCCGACGGGTAAGGCAGGAAAATTCAACCCCTCCCTATTGCAGTGCTACTTGGCCAGAGGTTTTATTTTTCACTTAAGACACCGAGCCAAGTTCAGAATTGACCTGTAATACTGTTGTGTTTAATATATCCCCTGCCCTCGGCCAATGGGACTTTCCGCCTCCCTCGCTCACCTCTGACCTCTAGTGTGCCCATTGCTCAACGTTCATCCAAGACTCCTTTCCAATGTCCTGCACGGACATATTCAAGTTGCCTGTTTCCTTCTGCGAGAGAATCTGGGTGGGAGGGGTCTTTAATGAAGGGACTGAACAGTCCCAGCCTCCACTGGTTACTCTGGAGGAGTTTTGAACGGAGCAGGTACTACAAGGGGTATGAGAGAGATTGGCATCACAACATTCAGTGGCCCTGTGCATTCAAAGAAGAAAACTGTTCGGCTTTCTACGGTACAATTTCAGAAAGCACCAGTAATTCACCTCCAGTCGTCCTTTCATCTCTGAGTCTAGATGTTGAGTGTCGACAGGTTTTTAAATGCAGGGAAACTGTCGAAATCTCAACTCCCAATTTATCTTGTAAACTTTGATCTTTAAACCTTCTAAATTCTGGGGAATACAACCCTAATTTGTGTAATCTCTCCTTGGAGTCGGGGTATCATTCTGGTAAACCTACACTGCACTCCCTCCAAGGCCAATATACCTTTCCTAAGGTGTGGTGCCTAGAACTGCTCATAGGTGTTGTCAAACCAGGGTTTTATATAGCTGCAGCACAACTTCTACCCCTTTGTATTCTAGTCCTCTAGATATAAAGGCTAGTATTCCATTAGCCTTGATTATTTTCTGTACTTGTTCACGTATAAGATTGAGGGTGCTTGAAAAGGTGGATGCAGAGAGGATGTTTCCACTGATGGGGGAGACTATAGCTAGGGGGCATGATCTTAGAATAAGGGGCCACCCATTTAAAACTGAAATGAGGAGAAATTTCTTTACTCAGAGGGTTGTTGATCTGTGGAATTTGCTGCCTCAGAGACCTGTGGAAGCTGGGACATTGAATAAATTTAAAGACAGAAATAGACAGTTTCTTAACCGATAAGGGAATAAGGGGTTATGGGGAGAGGGCAGGAAAGTGGACCCGAGTCCATGATCAGATCAGCCAAGATCGTATTAAATGGCAGAGTAGGCTCGAGGGGCCGTATGGCCCACTCCTCCTATTTCTTGTGTTCTTATGACACCTGACTGCTACGCTGCCAGTGCGCCCGTCCTAGATGGGGAGAAGCAAATAAACTAAGCTCCCACAGTGACCACCATTCCGTGGCCCTAGCTGCGTCTATGTAGACATTGCAAGAAGACAGCAACATGCTCAGCTGAGTCTTGTGGAAATTTACTTTTAAAGTTAGATTTTCTGTTAAATGTACCCTTTTGTAATAAAACAAAATGGAATCTCAATTCTCCCAGAAGTCCCTACAGCAGACAGCCTGCCTCTGTATAAACATGTTAACCTTGATTGATAGCCAACTAATTTAGAAGCTTGGGAACCATCTGTGTGAGCGAGGGAGCCTTGAGTGTACCCTTCCTAACAGAAAGAGCGCCCATTTGTTTTAGGATGATACTCCCGAGCAGTAACTGTTACAATGATCAATCTTAGAAGTTCCAGGTAAAGCTTGTATAGATATGTAGAGAATTAAACGAATGTAATGTTAATCAAGTGATTGAAGAACTCCTTATCTGTATTTACTGACCACAAGGGCAGAACTGATATATGTGATGGAACCATAATTGCTTTGTTTGTTCTTCTGTATAAAGATAGTGTGTTTTTGTATTACTGTGGAAGTCTTTGCGGAGCTTTTGACTTAGCAGGACTTTTCCTTGCAGCAAGTAAATCTATTAAAGGGACATCTACCGAGCTGTTTGTCATTTTTTAAAAGAACCAAACGGCCAGCATAATTATGCCATTTGTTCAGGAACATATTTTTCTTCCTAGGTACAAGGAGGAAGCAAGAAGCCATTTAAAAACTGGCAAAAAGCATTTGGTAAGTGAAGGATGTGTTTCTATCTTCAGTCAATTCTACCAGTAAAGCTGCTTTGGTGCTGATTCTTGTTCCAGAGCGTAAGTTGGTTGTACAATCGCTGTGGTTACCCAGTGCCTCTGGAGTTTTGGTTCATGGTTTCACCTTAATTGGAGGTGGTGCAGCTCTGACCATGTCCAGTTAGCAGAGATTGGAAACCCCCGCATAGCTCGCTGAATGGTGCGCTGGGTAAAATTCTCATGTTAACGTCACACTGTTCCAGGCCCCGATCCTGGTGGTCTGGGAGAGAACTGATGTGAGTTGGGGCACAGCAACTGGATTCGCTGACCTTGTTTGGGGAGGAGAAAAATCCACCAGGTTTCTTGAACTCGGCTGTGCTGCCCTCCCCATTGGATAGCCTGCCCGTGTCTGCTGCCTAAGCTGATGTGGACTGTACCCAATTGGACCAGAAATTGAGAGGCATCCAGCCCCAAACCCCAGAACCCCTCCCTCTCTTCCCCATCCCCAAACTCCAGAACCAGGAAAGGGTGGAGAAGGGCACAAAGTTGGGAAAATGATTGGCTTTTTAAAAAAAAACTACAGAAGTTTTGAGTTGTCTGTTGTGATGCTGCAAAGCTCAAGAGATGGGGGCTTATTCTCTGGCAGGGTTTCATGTTTCAAAACACAGGCGTCATGGCTGCAATTAGTAACAATTTGTCCCCCAGCCTCAACGAACATCTTGCACAGGGCCCAGAGGCAGCACATTGTGCTGGGGCACAGATCTCCATCTGGAATTCCCCACACGCTGAGCTCCTAACGCTGAGCAGGAGGGGAGTTAAAAGTACTATTGGGCCAATGGTTCTCTTCGAATAGGATCCTTGCACTTGTGTGGAATAACCCTGCCTCCTCATAGCATTCCCGTGCCATCTTTCCTTGGAACGCAGAGAATCCCAGCTCAAGGCAGCATGCCCGAGCCAGCAGTCTGTGAACAATGACCATGGTGCGAGGAGGGGGGAGGGGGGTTGCTGCAGCCTCACTGAGTTCACTGCTACATGTTTTGCGGTGCACAGATTGACCTTGTGCTTGTTTCCATTTAAGGCGCTAAAATCTCTGAAAATGAAGAGGAGAACGGATAAACGACTGGAGAATATCCACGCTAAACTCGACACAATTCAGACCATCCTAGATCGCATTTATACCTCGCAGACTGATAAGACGGTATTCAAGGCTCTCTCCCTTCTCTGTCCTTGCCCTTCACTGCTAAAGGATAGTGTTCATTGTATGAAATCTCGGTTTTTACAGAAATCCCTTTTATTTTCTCTAATTGTGTAAGCGCAATCAGTCCCTCTTGCTGTGCTTCTTTGCTGTGCTGCTCCCACATGGTTTTTAGAAAACAATTACACCTTGACTCGCTTGGTGACTTTGCTTGCAAATGTAACTGAGCCGTTCAGGCCAGGACTGCGACTGGATCAATCCCACGTCCGTGCCCAGTTCACTGAGCTCGCCTCGAATAGTCTACTGTTGGCCTCAGCACCCTTGAGCCACAACAGGAGGAAAATCAGCCACGGTTTCCATTGCTGGCGACGCCTGTTGGAAAATGCGTGTGTGGATGTCTGGTGAGGTGAGGCTTCGCCTCGGCCCCACCATCCTGTTCTCGGTTGAGGAGGTACCCCAAGAGTAGAGCAGGAACTGGAGTAATGCCAGCACCTGGAGCCCAGGAGTCAGCACCTTCAGAGAGCGAGACAGGGAGCAACTGAATACCATTTGTCTTTGGTGGTGAGCTGAGCTTACCCATGCTTGGACAGTAAGTTTTTGGTGGCGTATTTGTATATACCTATTGCCCCTGATTTCTTCGAATTCCTGGCACTTTCATCTTTCCTGGCATTATCTTTGTTTAATTAACTTTACTGTTTCCAGGCTCTCGATGCAATACTCGCTGCAACAGAGGCGAGCTTCTGGATGCAAGCTCGAGGATGAGTTGTTTTTATAACTCTGATCAAGCCTCTGTCGAAAAGGCTCCACTGCCCATTCTGCCCAATGCAGTGTGCTGCAAGGAGGCCTGATCTGTCCTGTCCCCAGTTAGCCCTGGGCAAAGCATCACAATCGGCCATGTTGTGTCCTTGCCTGTGATGTACACGTGATTTTAGAGCTGGGATCATAGCCGGATTTTTATTTGTTCCCTGCCCTCCTCTCTTTCTCCCTCCCCCCCACACACCCACCCCACAGCAGCCCAAGCACCCTGGAAAAGATAGACTAACTATAGATGGACCTGGAATCAAGCCCTGGACTTTATAGTATGCGTTGCTGAGAAGTGAACGGGGTGGGGTGAATTTACCCACCAAGCTGTCTGGTGCTGGGAGGGTAATTGTTCAAACATTTCTGGTTGTCCTGTACTAGACCGGGTTTGTAGTTGTGCAGAGTATAGGCTCGATCTCTCCTCGCAGGGTTGTCCTATGAGGAGAGATTGAGTAGATCGGGCCTATACTCCTCGAGTTTAGAAGAATGAGAAGTGAACTCATTGAAACATAAGATTCTGAGGGGGATTGACTGGGTAGATGCTGAGAGGTTGTTTCCCCTGACTGGAGAGTCTAGCAGAACTAGGAGGCATAGTCTCAGCATAAGGTGTCGGCCATTTAAGACTGAGATGAGGAGGAATTTCTTCACTCGGTTGTGAATCTTTGGAATTCTACACCTGCAAGCACTGTGGATGCTCAGTTGGTGAGTATATTCAAGGCTGAGATCGAATTTTGGACTCCAGAGGAATCGAGGGATTATGGGGATTGGATGGGGAGGTGGAGTTGAGGTAGAAGATCAGCCGTGATCTCATTGGATGGTGGAGCAGGCTCGAGGGGGGCCATCTGGCCTACTCGTGCTGCCAATTCTTTTGTTCTCGTGACCCCGATCGTAATGAGTGATTGCTGCTTGGTGTCGGCCAGGATGGAGCAGCTTGTATGGCCAACTGAGGAGACGGTTACAGTAATTCTTGTCTGGTTTGCCAGGTGGTAGAGGCCTATCAGACTGGGCTTGGAGCTTTGAGACGTTCGATGAAGGACGTCACTGTGGAGAAAGTGGAGAACCTGATGGATCAGATTGAACAGGTGAGTGGCTTTATATTTTCTATTGAGCAGGCCCTTGGCGCAGACCGCCAAGGTTGGGGAAAAATTCGAGGAGAGATGATGAGGCCAATTGAAAGGCAGTGACTAAATGCCACCGTGCTTGGGTTGTAAGAGTCAATATGGATTGTGAAGGAGGTATGAGTTTCCACAGTCTTGGGTCCCTGGGAAAGAATGAATAGGTGTGCAAGAGATGGAGTCTAGATTTTAACCTTGTGAGGATGTAGATAGACGAAAGGATGTGGAGCAGGGTGTATTCGTAGCTTACACGCAGTGGGTGTGCTAACAATAGTAGTATTGATACTCCTTGCAAGTCTAACCATTCTGACCCAGGTGGACAAATTTAATATTGAATGAAAATTGCACAGGGTTGCAGAAAAACAGTCACACCCTCCATCACGGAGCAAAGTTCACCCAGGTATGCGCAAAGCACAGCCAATAATATTTAGCGTCATCTGATCTCCAAAAGGGAAACCATACTCGCAGTTTCACGTTGTCGAGTGTATTAACTGACACTCGACGCGAGGTTTCAGATTGATATTCAAGTGGTCTTCACACCGTGGGCTGCCCCGACCTGTGTGAGAACACCATCGCAGGTCGGGGCTATAAATAGAGCTGGACAGCCGGGCCCTGGAACATCGTGGGCGGAGGTGCAGCGAATGAGGGTACGGGGCCCAGAAGAGCCGAGGGCCCAGGGGCAGCACGGGCCCAGCCCACACTGCGATATGTGTGCGCACTAGGTCCGTGCAGCAGAGCAGGTCTCCTGTCGTCCTGGTTCAACCCTTGCCACTGGATAAAGGCCTAGCTCTGTCAAGCCCGTGTGGTGGCTGATGTGCAACGGTCACCCCACGTTAAAAGAAATCCACGTACAGGCATCTTCCACCCCCTCAATTGGAGTTCAGGACTGGAACATCGGGTCCTTCATTGAAACATCTGTGAACTCTTGTGGAAGCAAGTCATCCTCGTTCGAGGGACCGCCTATTACTAAGCCAGTCTCTCACCTACAGACTTCTCCAACCTGTTAGTGTATACAGCACTTTTCTACTTTCAAATACCTTGTGGTGACCTTGTGACTTGTTACAATCTTCTTGGACTTCTGCAGTTGTTTGGTTTACAAGCTGCATGATTCAAACCAGCCAATTGACTTACAGATGATGCATTGCACCCTTTGGTTGGTATCATCAATTCTGGGTATAGCTGCTGATTCAAAGGTCAGTTTTGATCACATTACAAAGCCTCGTCAAGAAGTTTTCTCTTTTGATAAGCAGCCACGAGTTTCTGCGCGCACATACTGTTTTGCAAGCTGTCAGCAAATTTTTTAACTTTAACTCTTTCCCCACTTCAACCTGATCAGTCTGATACATTCGTCGTTTAATGTTACACCAATGATGCCATGTGCTGCTACCGGGACTGGAGGAGATCAGAGCTACTACAGTGAATGGCTTGCAGGGCCACCTGCGAAAGCACCACTCTGTCCTCAGTTACAGTTTGTCTAATTCAGTCGACCTTTGGACCACAAGATCTGCTCTGAGACGGGGGTAAATGTTGTAAAGTTAATCAAACAAATGGAAGTGAAATATCGTCTTGCTGCCATTTTGTGGGCTCAGTTCGCCTGGACAGAGAATATTGTGTTATTGCACCATGTAAGCTGTCTCTAAGGGCTCCACAGTGTGAGGACTCTTGTTGTGAAATAGACCTGTGTTTGTGGAGTCTTCAGACGTGGCAGAGAATGGAATTGTGACTTTAAAACCCCTCCGCTTGCCTTGTTGCCATTGCTGAATGGGGTGGATTCCGGGGAGCTATCAGCCTCCGTATGTGCACTACAGAATAAACGGGCAGCCTTTCAAAACAACCGACTGGAATTGCGAATGTTGTAGCTCGATGGAAAATGAACTGCTGCACTTGAGGGTTTATCGATGTCCAGGACCCAGGAACTCCACAGAGACTGGGGCAGAAACGATGAATGGTTAAGTTGGTTCTTTCTGAGCGGGCAGTGTTGATATGGGAGTGCAGCCTCCCTCGATAATTGAGCAGTAGTGGACGATGGTATTCAGTCTCATTGTATCATTGACTGGACGGGACTGGGGTGGTCTAACAGTTTCTCTCTCTTTTACCCTCTCAGTTCTGTGAAACGCAGGATGACATAAACCAGACTCTTGCTAGTGCGAATCTTGACCCAATGGGTGAGTTTTGGACACTTGTGCTATGATTATATTAAATAGGAACATTTCTGTTTGCCTTGCTGATTCATGCACTGGTTTTTAATGACAGATAAACCAGCTTTCTCCATTTGCATTTTAACCATTTCTGCACTTGAAGATTCAGCGATAATGTAAAATTGATCGTTTTTATTTATAGCCCTTCTGTTGCTGTTTCCTCCCTCCCTCTGTCCCTGAAGTGTTGGCTCTCTGGTGGTTCCCGGACCCAGTCACCGGGTCCCATTTCGTAGTTCGACCCAGATGAGAGTCCTGACGAATGTGGGTGGGCTGTTTGATGCTGTGCTCACTACTCCTGGCGGGCGGGCATGTTTCGAGAACATCACTGGATACTGATCAGGATTGGGAACATCTCCCTCCGTCCCTTGCTCCCCCCCCCCCCCCCCCCCCCCCCCCCCCCGGTTGCAACAAAAGGGTGCCGTTCTGAGGGGATTAAAGCATGTTTGTTGCTGGGCCAGAGCAGATGTATTCTCTCTGGGGAAGAAATTCGGTTAGTTGGGGCGGTGTCCCGGGCGGAGCGGTAAATTTTGCGCCGGCAAATGGTTTGCGTCTATTGCCGCAAAATTCATTAGCTGGGCCCGGAGTATTGAGCAGGGCTTTATTTTTAGGGCGTTAGCCCAGCTGCGCAAGGGGAAAATCCTGAGCTAAACAGCCAGCCTTGGAGTGCCATAACCGAGGGAGGGGGAGAAACACCAAAAACATTCCCAATGCATAGCTCGCACCACCACAATATAAATCGCAAAAGAAAATTTAAAAAAAACAATCGCACTTTCCTGAGGTTGGCATTATTTGCCTCACTGCGGCCGGTACAGCTCGGAACGCCCGCTTTCACTGACGCTCCCACCAGGGCGCACTACGGGTAGGGCGGCAGTCAAAAATGGAGCCGGCGTTGCACACCGGCTTGCCACTTCCGGGCGGTAATGCTCCGCACCCCGTTGATACCGGCACCGAATGTCCCGGCGGGGTGCTTGTAAGCTGGCCACCCTGGCGCAAGTGCTTTCCGCCACCATTGCCGCCCCCTCCAGGGCGCTAAGAGGAGCAGCAGAAGATCCGAATTTCCGCCCCTCTATCTGTCAGCTTCATATTTTAAGTAAATGTTGGTCCCTTAGAAGATGAGAAAGGGGATTTAATAATGGGAAATGTGGAAATGGCTGAGACCTTAAACAATTATTTTGCTTCTGTCTTCACAGTGGAAGACACAAAAATCATGCCAGAAATTGCTGGTCACAGGAATGTGGGAAGGGAGGACCTTGAGACAATCACTATCACTAGGGAGGTAGTGCTGGACAGGCTAATGGGACTCAAGGTAGACAAGTCCCCTGGTCCTGATGAAATGCATCCTAGGGTATTAAAAGAGATGGCGGAAATTATAGCAGATGCATTCGTTATAATCTACCAAAATTCTCTGGACTCTGGGGAGGTACCAGCGGATTGGAAAGCAGCTAATGTAAAGCCTCTGTTTAAAAAAGGGAGCAGACAAAAGGCAGGTAACTATAGGCTGGTTAATTTAACATCTGTAGTGGGGAAAATGCTTGAAGCTATCATTAAGGAAGAAATAGCGGGACATCTGGATAGGAATAGTGCAATCAAGCAGACGCAACATGGATTCATGAAGGGGCAATCATGTTTAACTAATTTACTGAAATTCTTTGAGGATATAACGAGCATGGTGGATAGAGGTGTACTGATGGATGTGGTGTATTTAGATTTCCAAAAGGCATTCGATAAGGTGCCACACAAAAGGTTACTGCAGAAGATAAAGGTACGCGGAGTCAGAGGAAATGTATTAGCATGGATAGAGAATTGGCTAGCTTAACAGAAAGCAGAGAGTTGGGATAAATGGGTCCTTTTTGGGTTGGAAATCAGTAGTTAGTGGTGTGCCACAGGGATCGGTGCTGGGACCACAACTGTTTACAATATACACAGATGACCTGGAAGAGGGGACAGAGTGTAGTGTAACAAAATTTGCAGATGACACAAAGATTAGTGGTAAAGCGGGTTGTGTAGAGGACACAGAGGCTGCAAAGAGATTTAGATAGATTAAGCGAATGGGCTAAGGTTTGGCAAACTGAATACAATGTCGGAAAATATGAGGTCATCCACCTTGGGGGGGAAAAAAAACAGTAAAAGGGAATATTATTTGAATGGGGAGAAATTACTATATGCTGCCGTGCAGAGGGACCTGGGGGTCCTTGTGCATGAAACTCTTTTTGGATTTTGCAGTTAGCAGAGGATAATCCTAAAAAGTTAGTTTGCAGGTGCAGCAGGTAATCAGGAAGGAGAATGGAATGTTGGCCTTCCTTGCAAGAGGGATGGAGTACAAAAGCAGGGAGGTCCTGCTGCAACTGTACAGGGTATTGGTGAGGCCGCACCTGGAGTACTGCGTGCAGTTTTGGTCACCTTTCTTCAGGAAGGATATACTAGCTTTGGAGGGGGTACAGAGACGATTCACTAGGCTGATTCCGGAGATGAGGGGGTTACCTTATGATGATAGATTGAGTAGACTGGGTCTTTACTCGTTGGAGTTCAGGAGGATGAGGGGTGATCTTATAGAAACATTTAAAATAATGAAGGGGATAGACAAGATAGAGGCAGAGAGGTTGTTTCCATTGGTTGGGGAGACTCGAACTAGGGGGCACAGCCTCAAAATACGGGGGAGCCAATTTAAAACCGAGTTGAGAAGGAATTTCTTCTCCCAGAGGGTTGTGAATCTGTGGAATTCTCTGCCCAAGGAAGCAGTTGAGGCTAGCTCATTGAATGTATTCAAATCACAGATAGATAGATTTTTAACCAATAAGGGAATTAAGGGTTACGGGGAGCGGGCGGGTAAGTGGAGCTGAGTCCACGGCCAGATCAGCCATGATCTTGTTGAATGGCGGAGCAGGCTCGAGGGGCTAGATGGTCGTCTACTGTTCCTAATTCTTATGTTCTTATGACCCGGAAGCGCTTAATGCTGACGCTGGGTGCATGAAATGCAAAGTGTTTAATCCCCTGCACTAGTGTGGTTGGGGGCGGGGGCGGGGAGAAACAAGTTTATCAGAGGCAGCAGGACAATTAGTGAATCTCTTAGCCATTCAAAGCTCACAGAGTTCAATAAATGTGGGACTGTTGGATACTTGTGGGGATTCCTGAGATGTGGATCTTCTATCTGCTAATCTTTGTCTTTATCCATTCTGGCGCAGGAGGTGTGGACACCGATGAATTGGAAGCTGAGTTGAATGCTCTCTTGGAAAGCGCAGCTGAGATAACTCTTCCGCTCCCAGATGTACCAACAAGACCACTCCCTGGATCACCCAGTTTGAAGCTGGGAGCCGCGGAGGTGATGGACGCTGAATTGGAAGCTCGGCTCCACAAGCTCACACTGTCTGAAACATGCAGCCTTGAGGAAGGAGAGCAGGTGCACGCTGGGGAACTATTGTTGTGCTGAAATCTCACTGTTTTCCCCTCTCCAATGTTCTGATTCTTGCTGAGCAACACTTGCAGTGATGCTGATAGCGTTCCGAGTCCTTGCTCACATGGGTGACCCAACCCAGTAAATGTCAGCAAGACATCACTGCTGACGCTATCTCGCTATCTGCACTTTCTGCTCACTCGCGCGCTCGCTCTCTGTCTGTCTGCTCTCTCCTTTCCACTTGGTTTGTTTAGTTTCAGCTATCCCCCCCCCCCCACCCCCCACCTTTGGGGACTATCCCGTGTGGAACCTGCCGGTTGTGACATGAGCCCGCACTCGGCTGGTAACCTGCTACTGATTCTGAGCACCGCCTGACCTGGTGATGTCGAGGGGCTCTGAGCTGCTTCTGTAGCGGTTTGGTTCAGTGAAGGGCTGTAAGATTAAAATTGGATGCTGCCCCAGGGATACAAACAGAACAGGCCCAATCCGTTTCCTCTCCACTCCTTTTATTGCCCCATGTTCCTGGTCTGGAAATAAAATCCGTTTGCTTTCGTCCTGCTGGGGATTGGCTGTCTGAGGTGGGTGCACTGCTCCATTTAGCTCCAGCTCTCAGGAGAGACTGCAGTCCGCGTGACTCCAACCCTCCGTTCACACTCTGCCCAGCAGATGCGGGCTCAGCTGGGTTTGGTGGTGGACCCCAGTAGGAGGTGTTACGTCAGGGCTATTGGGAGGCAGCTTTTCCCAGCTCCCATACACTGAAAGGCTCCATCAATATCTGCTCCTGTTTGTTTGTTTGTTTGTTTATTTATTTTCCTGTGGGGCTGTGTCTGCCCTCGATTCCAATAAATCAGGAGCTTATGGTGACCTGTACTTTGGGAGGGTGGCCCGTGAATAAAACACTGCTTGGGATTGTGGCATTTGACAAAAAGATAGTCCCAGTACAAAATCTGCTGGGGGTCTGGTTCTTGTGGCATTTTTTTGCAGCCTGCTTGAAATTATTGAAGAATGAGGGGTGATCTCATTGAAACATATAAGATGCTGAGCGGCTGTTTCCCCAGGCTGGAGAGTCTAGAACTAGGGCATAGTCTCGGGATAAGGGGTCGGCCATTTAAGACCGAGATTAAGAGGAATTTCTTCACTCCGAGGATTTTGAATCTTTGGAATTCTGAACATCCAAATTCCTTTGGGGCTGAGTCGTTGAGTATATTCAAGGCTGAGAGCAGTAGATTTTCGGACTCTAGGGGAATCGAGGGATATAGGGATAGGGTGGGAAAGTGGAGTTGAGGCCAAAGATCAGCCATGATTTTAACGAATGCCGGAGCAGGCTCGAGAGGCCTGTACGACCTACTCCTGCTCCTAATTCTTATGTTCTTCTTGCTTTTTTTTTCAGGTTTCCAAACCAGTGCTGGCATCATAACTTTGAAAAGTACAGCCTCACTCGAACCGCACGATAACCACTGATGCAGACTGCACTGAGCAAATCGCTGCCCTTGTACATGTCTAGAATTTTCTCTCGTCTTAAGCAACCAGGAAGTTGGGGAGAAAACCACACACGGTAACTGTTGCAGCCAATTGTACTCAGAAATATTTATAATTCTTTTGATTTGCGCTGGGAGTTGAAACTAATCGGAGGGTTTTTTTTTGAGGAAGCATGTTGTGCCATTTTGGGGAGAGGCGAGCTTTTCAGGTCCTCCTATCTCTTTCAGGGAAAAAGTTCACTCATTGAAACTTTCTACGTTAACCATTTTGGCTCAAATATTTTTGGCTACTGTTGGTGACGGTTGGGGCCTGTTGCCCTGGGTGACGGATGGGGCCTGTTGCCCTGGGTGACGGATGGGGCCTGTTGCCCTAACCTGTTCTCGCGTGCAGTGGTGGACTGCAGGTTGGTGGCCAGATTACCCAAAAGCCTGTTCTCACCGTCCCTGCTGCTGACTGCGAGGCTACTGAGCAGCTACTGGGGCACTGTGAGGTAAAGAAAAATCACTCTCCTGAACTGTCCTTGTCCATCTCCTCCTGATCATCAGCATAACAAACTTGTTGCCACTAGATTTCAACACTGCGGTAGTTTAAAAAGCACATTTAAAGAGCGTGAACTCTGGCCAGTCTTCGGATCATGGAGGATAATGCTGAACTCCTATCACCGCATCCCCAAGACGTTGTGTCTCTTAATGGGAGTGTGTCTAAGTGGTTCACTGTCAGTGCATCCATGGTAACCCGTGGACAGCAGCACTCCCAAGAACCAGTGCTTCAGGAAAGCTTGAAGGATGAAGCAGAGAGCATGTCGGCAGTCTAGCTTACCACTGCACTGCCACAGCTAGGGTCCTGTGAACTGATTCGCCAAAAGCGATTATTGGAGAGGGATAAATTAAAATCCAGGTTCAAAATGGTGACGCTGTACATGTCAGTGCTCATTGAATGAAAGATTCCCCCAGAAAAGTTGTCTATCCTAGTCCCTACTCTGTTTCGAACTTGAATTATGGAGCATGATTTCTGGACAGATCCCGCCACGTGTTTCAATTCCGTCTTTCCTTGTGTTTGTAAATTGGGCTGAGCACGCCAGAGGTAGGACCCTGGAAGGCCCATCCGGGAAATATCCGTGCTCCCCTCCTGCTGGCTGTAACTTCATTCTTGTCCTGCTCGTTTGTAAGAAGTCTTTGCTATAAATCTACTTGTAAATGTCTGTTTTAGTAGGATCGATTATAAGCTAAATCTCCAGATTGTAGAATATTCAGAAATCAATTTGTCTGATTTGAAATAAAGAATTCTGTTTTTTAACTGTACCTAATTTCCCCTGGATCTCCTGTTTCTTTCACCCACAAGGTCTGCCAGGTGAGCTCGGGTCAGTGAAATGTTGCCAGTTCCGTGGTTGGAGTTAGCGAGCAATAACGTTCCCTTGTGGAAATTGTAGGATTGCTGGGCACGGTCACTTTTTTTTAAATTAAAATTTGTTTGGGAAGAATATTTAACGAGGTACAACTGCAAGTGAAGTTTGCCCATCTGAAACCAGGTTCGACATTGGAATAATCCCACGGGAAGCGGAGATGTAGAACATCCCCCAGAAAAGGGGCTTCATTTATGATCAGTTGACTTCTTCAAGAGGGACCTGCATCGACTAGATGTTGAGAAGGGGATTAAGGGTTGTGTTGCTTGTTCAGGGGAAATAGGGTATCACTGGGGAGTTATGTTAGAATAATAGACATGACTGTCCTGGTCTTGCTCTAGATGGGCCCCAGAGAAGGGGCAGATTTGTTTCCTCCTTTGCTGTTTAATTTTTCCTTATGATGTAATTTGTTTGTTCCCCAGCATCGAGCAGCATTTGTTTAAGCTGTAAACCCAGCAGAACATCAGGAATCTGCAGCTGATAACTTGCATCAGTAGAGCTCGTTCGCTCTTCTTTCTTTCTTTCTTTTTCTTTCTTTCTTTCTTTCTTTCTTTCTTTCTTCCTTCTTTCTTTCTTTCTTTCTTTCTTTCTTTCTTTCTTTCTTTCTTTCTTTCTTTCTTTCTTTCTTTCTTTCTTTCTTTCTTTCTTTCTTTCTTTCTTTCTTTCTTTCTTTCTTTCTTTCCTTCCTTCTCTTCCTTTCTTTCTTTCTTTCTTTCTTCCTTTCTTTCTTTCTTTCTTTCTTTCTTTCTTTCTTTCTTTCTTTCTTTCTTTCTTTCTTTCTTTCTTTCTTTCTTTCTTTCTTTCTTTCTTTCTTTCTTTCTTTCTTTCCTTCCTTCCTTCCTTCCTTCCTTCCTTCCTTCCTTCCTTCCTTCCTTCCTTCCTTCCTTCCTTCCTTCCTTCCTTCCTTCCTTCCTTCCTTCCTTCCTTCCTTCCTTCCTTCCTTCCTTCTTTCTTTCTTTCTTTCTTTCTTTCTTTCTTTCTTTCTTTCTTTCTTTCTTTCTTTCTTTCTTTCTTTCTTTCTTTCTTTCTTTCTTTCTTTCTTTCTTTCTTTCTTTCTTTTCTTTCTTTTCTTTCTTTTCCTTCCTTCCTTCCTTCCTTCCTTCCTGTCTGTCTGTCTGTCTGTCTGTCTGTCTACGCCCAAAGGAACAGGGGGCTGAGCGATCCGACTGGAGTTTTTCCCCAGGTAGCGTAGAGAGAGACTGCGGAGTTGGAAATGACGATTAGGGTTTGGAAATTCTCTGGGAGAATCACGGGGAGATTGGGGATGGCGGTGTGTCGACCATGAGGTTCGGAACTAGCTGAGGTGTATGGAGGTGGGAAAAGCCAGAGAGCTGAGCATTTCCCAAATGGAGTCACGAGATGGCTCCGGGTTTCAGCAGCCGTCTGGGTGACGTAGGGGCGTAAAGAGGCAATGACCTCACGTGTCTGCTATGGCAGCTATTGCCAGATCTAGTGCTCGAGGTTTTGTGTGCGTCTGTCAGCTCTCCTTACAATCGAGATAGAATTCTCGCTCGCCAAAGATCAGATTCTGTGACTCGACTACCTGCAGCGCGATGAGTCACTCAACACAGTAAATCTCTCCTCACTTTCTGTGCTGTCAGGCCCAGATACCCACTGAAAAGTCTTTTGTTTGTGATGAACATTTTTGATGTTTCCCTGTTTGTTCTGTGGTAACAGCACAAAGTGTTCAGATCATTTCCTTTCAACATCTGGGAAAGTTTTTTTTTAAACGTGCGTTTATAGCAGTTGAGGTCACATTTTTTACTTAATTAAATCCTACAAATTATGCTGAGCACTTGGTAAGAACCATTTTGCCGGGCATTATTGCCAACTAAAAGGAAAGTGAATGTTAACAGATTTACTAAAGGTCACTGCATGGAACATATAAAGTCTCTTGAGTGGCTCTGTATGCTCAACCTAAATCCATCCAATTTCATCAGCTGTGATACAGAAATGCAAAAAACAAACACGTAAATGGGATGACATCTCGTAAATACACTGCTCCGTGTGGCATTTGGCGTGTCGAGGAGAAATGTCCCAGCTTATACAGGTTTGTTAACTTCTCACATAAAGCCTTGGTGAGGGTGGTACTGTCGGAGTTGCTGCCTTTTGGATGAGATGTTAAGAACATAAGAAATAGGAACAGGAGTAGGCCATACGGCCCCTTGAGCCTGCTCTGCCGATCAATAAGATCATGGCTGATCTGATCATGGACTCGGCTCCACTTTCCTGCCCACTCCCCATAACCCCATATTCCCTTATTGTTTCAGAAACTCTCTATTTCTGTCTTAAATTTATTCAATGTCCCAGCTTCCACAGCTCTCTGAGGTAGTGAATTGCACAGATTTACAACCCTCAGAAGAAATTTCTCCTCATCTCTGTTTTAAATGGGAGGCCCCTTATTCTAAGATCATGCCCTCCAGTTCTAGTCTTCCCGCATCAGTGGAAACATCCTCTCTGCATCTACCTTGTCAAGTCCCCTCATAATCTTATGTTTTGATAAGATCACCTCTCATTCTTCTGAATTCCGATGAGTAGAGGCTCAACCTACTCAACCTTTCCTCATAAGTCAACCCTCTCATCTTTGGAATCAACCTAGTGAACCTTCTCTGAGCTGCCTCCAAAGCAAGTATATCCTTTCGTAAATATGGAAACCAAAACTGCACGTAGTATTCCAGGTGTGGCCTCACCAGTACCCTGTATAACTAGCAAGACTTCCCTGCTTTTATACTCCATCCCCTTTGCAATAAAGGCTAAGATACCATTGGCCTTCCTGATCACTTGCTGCACCTGTGGCTTTGTCTGCCCCCTCAAGTAGACCAAAAGGATCTCATGGCACTATTGCGAAGAGGAGCAGGGGAGTTATCCCTGGTGTCCTGGCCAATATTTATCTCTCAACCAACAACCTTCCGGATATAAAAGGGGTCGGAGGGTCTAGTAAGGAGGAGGAACTGAGGGAAATCCTTATTAGTCAGGAAATTGTGTTGGGGAAATTGATGGGATTGAAGGCCGATAAATCCCCAGGGCCTGATGGACGCATCCCAGAGTACTTAAGGAGGTGGCCTTGGAAATAGTGGATGCATTGACAGTCATTTTCCAACATTCCATTGACTCTGGATCAGTTCCTATGGAGTGGAGGGTAGCCAATGTAACCCCACTTTTTAAAAAAGGAGGGAGAGAGAAAACAGGGAATTACAGACCGGTCAGCCTGACATCGGTAGTGGGTAAAATGATGGAATCAATTATTAAGGATGTCATCGCAGTGCATTTGGAAAGAGGTAATATGATAGGTCCAAGTCAGCATGGATTTGTGAACGGGAAATCATGCTTGACAAATCTTCTGGAATTTTTTGAGGATGTTTCCAGTAGAGTGGACAAGGGAGAACCAGTCGATGTGGTATATTTGGACTTTCAGAAGGCTTTCGACAAGGTCCCACACAAGAGATTAATGTGCAAAGTTAAAGCACATGGGATTGGGGGTAGTGTGCTGACATGGATTGAGAACTGGTTGTCAGACAGGAAGCAAAGAGTAGGAGTAAATGGGGACTTTTCAGAATGGCAGGCAGTGACTAGTGGGGTACCGCAAGGTTCTGTGCTGGGGCCCCAGCTGTTTACACTGTACATTAATGATTTAGACGAGGGGATTAAATGTAGTATCTCCAAATTTGCGGATGACACTAAGTTGGGTGGCAGTGTGAGCTGCAAGGAGGATTCTATGAGGCTGCAGAGCGACTTGGATAGGTTAGGTGAGTGGGCAAATGCATGGCAGATGAAGTATAATGTGGATAAATGTGAGGTTATCCACTTTGGTGGTAAAAACAGAGACAGACTATTATCTGAATGGTGACAGATTAGGAAAAGGAGAGGTGCAACGAGACCTGGGTGTCATGGTACATCAGTCATTGAAGGTTGGCATGCAGGTACAGCAGGCGGTTAAGAAAGCAAATGGCATGTTGGCCTTCATAGCGAGGGGATTTGAG
Source organism: Pristiophorus japonicus (assembly GCF_044704955.1). Classification (NCBI taxonomy): domain Eukaryota; kingdom Metazoa; phylum Chordata; class Chondrichthyes; family Pristiophoridae; genus Pristiophorus; species Pristiophorus japonicus. The sequence continues at coordinate 61,260,485 of NC_091998.1, read as the reverse complement.
TACAAGGGCAGGGAGGTGTTGCTACAATTGTACAGGGCCTTGGTGAGGCCACACCTGGAGTATTGTGTACAGTTTTGGTCTCCTAACCTGAGGAAGGACATTCTTGCTATTGAGGGAGTGCAGCGAAGGTTCACCAGACTGATTCCCGGGATGGCGGGACTGACATATCAAGAAAGACTGGATCAACTGGGCTTGTATTCACTGGAGTTCAGAAGAATGAGAGGGGACCTCATAGAAACGTTTAAAATTCTGACGGGGTTAGACAGGTTAGATGCAGGAAGAATGTTCCCAATGTTGGGGAAGTCCAGAACCAGGGGACACAGTCTAAGGATAAGGGGGAAGCCATTTAGGACTGAGATGAGGAGGAATTTCTTCACCCAGAGAGTGGTGAACCTGTGGAATTCTCTACCACAGAAAGTTGTTGAGGCCAATTCACTAAATATATTCAAAAAGGAGTTAGATGAAGTCCTTACTACTAGGGGAATCAAGGGGTATGGTGAGAAAGCAGGAATGGGGTACTGAAGTTGCATGTTCAGCCATGAACTCATTGAATGGCGGTGCAGGCTAGAAGGGCCGAATGGCCTACTCCTGCACCTATTTTCTATGTTTCTATGTTTCTATAACAAAAACAGATTATCTGCTCATTATTACAGTGCTGTTTGTGGGAGCTTGCATATTGGCTGCCGGGTTCCGTGCATTGCAACAGTGGCTACACTTCAAAAGTGCTTTGGGTTGCTATAGGAATGCAATTCTTTCATTTCTCTCTCACAATTAGCCTCACCCAGCCCTCGGCTGTGAGGAAGGGGAAGAAATAAACCAGGTGTCCAGCTTCTGGTTACTGAACAATGACCTTGTTCAAAGTGCACATCTGTGGAGATTGAGGACATGATAGGACTCTGCTGTGATACCCTTCATGACTGAATAGCCCGCTGGCACTCTGGGCACGGAGGTAATGAATAGCCATTTGGATGAGATATGCTAGAGTTGCTCTTATCTCTTGAACTCTATCTCATTGTCAGAAAACAAAAAGGGGGGTGTTCTCCCAGATTGTAAACTTGCCCAGATACTCCAGTGCAGTACTGAGGGAGTGCTGCATTGGCGGAGGTGCTGTCTTTCAGGTGAGACGTTAAGCTGCTTTCTAAGGTGGATGTAAAAGATCCCATGGCACTATTTCGAAGAACAGGGGCACTATCCCAGTGTCCTGGTCAATATTTATTCCTCAATACACATCACTGAAACAGATTATCTGGTCATCACATTGAGGTTTGTGGGAGCTTGCTGTGCGCAAATTGGCTGTGTCTCCTGCATTACAACAGTAACTATGCATGATCGTATTGAATGGTGGTGCAGGCTCGAAGGGCCGAATAGCCTACTCCTGCACCTATTTTTCTATGACCTACACTCCAAAAGTACTGTATTGGTTGTAAAGCACTTTGGGACGGCGTGAAAGGCCCTACGTAAATGCAAGTCTGTCTGTCTTTGGGCTAACTCAACATATTGGCAATCAGACTTGGGACCTGGCTTTTACAAATTATTTTGTTTGTGTTTGCAATATTACTATTTTTGATTTTTCTTTGATCTATGAAGAGATGCGTTCCGGTGGAGAAATGGAAGTGTGTGGCCTGAAGGGGTTAATGGGAGTCGCGGCGTGATGTGCGGAGAATGCACTGGGTCCAGCCAGGAGCTGGCCAAGTGTACAGCTGCTGCGGCTGCACTTCGCTTTGATATTCCACTTGCAGACACCGCTGTGATTAGTTTTAATACAAAGGGGCCGAGATTATTATTTTGTTAAAGCTGGTGATACAGAGAGAGGGGGGAAGTGAACGGAATCTGTATTTGATGGTTGGCGGTTCGCGCCATATCTGAAATTAACAAAAGGAGGATGTTTAAAGAGCCTGAAATTGATCACCTGGAAAAGCACAGCAGAGACCAAGGTGTAGATTCGGCCTTGGCAGTAGGAGCTTCCTGGTACAATTGTTAATTTTAAGGTGAGTGTAATAACAAGCTTCGCAACTCCGCCGATGTGAAGAGAAAAGGAAGGACTTGCATTAACACTCCCCAACTGTTTTCAATCGAATATAGACAGATTTCTCCGCAGAAAAGCTTCCTTGGATCGGGGCTACAGCAAGAGATCAACATTTGAACGTCTTGTTATTCATTGAACTCCGCACATCGATCAATAGGACTTGGTTCTGACAATGCTTTCCAGCAGCCGGAGCTCGATGATTGAGTGGGTGTGAGGCTGGCTTTGAATGGAGAATAAAGGAGTGAACACAAGGCGCATGGGTGAGTTAGATGGCGTTCTGCTGGGTCCCGCCGCTGGATATCTGGAAGACATTGTCAACCAGACCTGGTTTCGGGGCGTGAATGCGGGACAAGCGGAGGAAAGGTCCCAGTTAACGCGGAGGATGCTCACCGGCTGCCTTCTGCTCCTCCTGATCCTCTCCACCTTGCTGGGCAACACCTTGGTCTGCGCCGCGGTCATCAAATTCCGACACTTGCGGTCGAAAGTCACCAACTTTTTCGTCATCTCGCTGGCTGTCTCCGACCTCTGCGTGGCTGTCTTGGTGATGCCGTGGAAGGCCATCACCGAGGTGGCGGGTTTCTGGCCCTTTGGAGGCTTCTGTGACATCTGGGTAGCGTTTGACATCATGTGTTCCACAGCTTCCATCCTCAACCTGTGCATCATCAGTGTGGATCGATACTGGGCAATCGCCAGTCCATTTCGTTACGAAAGGAAAATGACCCAACGAGTGGCGTTTGTGATGATTGGCGTGGCGTGGCTCTTGTCTATCTTAATTTCCTTCATTCCAGTGCAGTTGAGTTGGCACAAATCCGAGGAACTCTTCCTGCCCGACAATTCGACCATCAACCAAACCAGCCACGGAGACTGCGATTCAAGCTTGAATCGGACGTATGCCATCTCCTCCTCGCTGATCAGTTTCTACATTCCAGTGGCAATCATGATAATCACCTACACCCGAATCTACCGGATCGCTCAGAGACAGATCAGGCGGATTTCGTCTTTGGAAAGGGCAGCCGAACATGCTCAGAACTGCCGAGGTAACGACTGTGCCCACGAGACTTCTCTCAAAACCTCGTTCAAAAAAGAGACCAAGGTCCTCAAGACTCTGTCCATCATCATGGGAGTCTTTGTGTTTTGCTGGCTGCCGTTCTTCGTGTTGAATTGCATGGTTCCCTTCTGTGACATCGGTGCCCATCACTCTGGAGGGCTCCCCTGCGTGAGCGAGACCACCTTCAATATCTTCGTGTGGTTCGGCTGGGCAAATTCGTCCCTCAATCCCATCATCTACGCTTTCAATGCCGACTTCAGGAAGGCGTTTGCCAGCATCCTGGGCTGCACTAAGTTTTGCCCCAATAACAACGTGGAAGCTGTGAATTTCAGCAACGAGTTGGCATCCTATCACCACGACACCACCTTTCAGAAAGATGTCATGACCCTCAGTTACCCTCATCTCCTGCCACACGTGGTCAGGCAAGAGACGGACAACGATTTGAGCTTTGACAAAGTTTCCCAGATTTCTCACATTTCTCAGCACGCCGCCAGCGTGTTGCCCGGCGCAGTTCACGTGGAGTGCGAGGCGGAAATCTCCCTGGACAAAATTGTGCCGTTCACCCCCAATGGGTTGGCGTGAATAAAGGACATATTACAGGGGAGTAGTTACTGAAACCGATCTGACCTATTCCTGCAGAAGCGAGGCCTCTTCTAAAACGAATGTCAAAAGACTAAGTTGGGACAAAGCACGTAGGAGAGCACTGGTAAAAGCTGCCAGTATTTTCTAGGATTATAGAATTGTAACAACACAGGAGGAGGCCATTCGGCCCATCATGCCTGTGCCAGCTCATTGAAAACGCTATAACAGGCGTTCTCTTTCCCCAGAGCCCTTCAAATTTCTCTTCACAAATAGTTATCCAATTGCCTTTTGAAAGTTATTATTGAATCTGCCTCCACCAGCCCTTCACGCAGTGGGTTCCAGATCACAACAGCTCACTGGGTTCAAGAAAATCTCTTTATTTTACCTCTGGCTCGTTTGCCCATTCCCTTAAATCTGTGCCCTCTGGTTACCGACCCTTAGGCCACTGGAAACGGGTTCTCCAACATTACTCTATCAAAAGCCATCATGATTTTGAACACGCCTATTCAATTTCCCCTTAACCTCTCTTTAAGGAGAACATCTTCTTAAGCTTCTCCACATAACTGAAACCCCTCATTCGTGGTACCACTCAATAAATCTCCTATGCACCTTCTTCAGGGCCTTGATATGCTTAAAGTGTGGTGCCCAGAATTGGACACAGTACCCCAGCTGAGGTCTAACTAGTGATTCTTAAAGGTTTATATTTCTGGGCCTAACTTTTCAGAGAAAACGTAAAAGGAACCATCTTCACGACAAACGAAAGGTATTTGTGCTGACTAAATAACCTAGTCTAGTATGGGGCACAGCAGATCAGGAGAATCTGTGTCGCATTCCTGCCCTGTGCTATAACCAGGCCGATCTCGCATACAATTACACTCAACAATCCTGAAATGGGAAAGGAGGGGCGGGGGATTAGTGTAGAGAGTGTGTGGGGCCAGAGTTGGTCTCTGCCATGACAGTTCCCACAGTTGAATAGTCTGCTGTACTCACTGGCCAGCCTCTTGTTGCTGGAGGGCACTGGTGCCCACAGCAAGGTGAGAAATAAAACGAAACACAAGACGGCGCTGCTTATGATGACATCGCCACCTATGACAATTGATTTTTGGGACGCCTGCCCCCACAGAAAAGGACACACATTTCTTGAAGACTGTTCCCCTGTAAGTAGATTTTCTGAGTTCTCACTGAAGAAACTGATTTGAAGTTGAATGGACGGCTGTTTAATTGGAATATCTTACCGTTTTTGGTCCTCTAAACATCAATTCTGCTCCTTTGGAAACGAAACGAAACGAAAGTCACAGATCAGCCAAAGTGTGTGACGCTGTTCTGCCACTGCCTCTGGACCCAGTAACCTCGACCTAGAGGCGCCTGGCCAAAGCAAGCCAGTTCCATCTTCAGTCCCAGTCATTTCCTGCAGCAGTCAGTCAGTGATTGGCACTGGGAACTGAGCCTGCAAACTAACAAAGTGTTTGATGTATTCTGCTGTTTTCACGGGGGCTGTTTCATTCCGTTGCTCCGCGTCTTGTGCTGAGGGTCGGGGCGTGCACGGTGAAATCTGGTGAAGGATGGAAATGAAATCTCTCAACCTGTCACCCACCAAAGTTTGTGAGAGAGAGGTTGAACAATGAGGATATTACACACTCGGTACAAATCTTTGATAACGGTATTGCCCCTTTAGTTTTTTCAAGACTAGCATTTCACAGATCGTTGTAAACCATTTTAAATGTTTATTTTTGTACAAACCCGGAAGTTAGGGCAAGACACTTTTATTGTGGATCTGATACCTGCCTTGACCAGTTACTTCAGAACCGAGTTCAATTCGCCTGGTAAAAATGAGTGAGTAACTGGACTGTTAGGCCTTTTATTGGAGTGTCTCATTGTGAAATTAGTCGAGGATTGCCCGTCTCCATGTTGTTTTGTATCTTCTAGTATGCAAATAAAACATGTTAAGTTGATAACACACCTTCATTGTTGCTGTGTTTTGTTTGTTCAAAACTTTCCTTTGCTGAAGTAGGTGAGCTAATTGACTGAAATGGGTAGGTGGGGGTGGACAAAGTGAGCGGGTGCGGAACTGAGGCCAGTAGGGCAGCAATATCCCAGCTGCCATACACGTCCTGTGCTGAAGTATTGCACCGGAGCTCGGTGGCAGATGGAGGCCAGGAGTAGAGGCGGGAGGGGGTGAGCCAGGGTCCCTGCCCATGATGGACATTCACTGACCCGTGTTGGAAATGTGCGTTTGTTAAGACTTCTAGCGAGGAGGCGATTGGGCTCAAGCTGTGATGCTCGCCACAGTCGAATAGCTTCGCGACACTCTGAGCTCAGAGCCGAAGAGTGGTCACTGATTTATAGAACAAGTGAGACGTGCTGAGCCGTTGTGGGTGCTTTCAATCAGGCACGGGGTGATAACCCTTTCCCTCCTGTGTTTACAGTTCCAACTCTCTTTGCTTCTAACAGTTGCGGTCTGAAGGGCGCCCCGTTTGCTATCTGGACCCAAATCAGTAGAAAACTACACAGCCTGCCCTGCAACACTGACAACCTGGCAGTATTTGACTGTGCTGGTGTGGAATGGAGTCAGGACCGAGGCTGCTGATGATGGGGAGGGGGGAACCTTCCATCTAAACTGCCTCTCCCGCACCGGGAATCTGGCGTCTAGATCTACTTTAAAAACAGCCAATGTTGGGCAATGTTCTTGCTCTGCTTGTGGATCAGCTGCTGCTGCAAGTACACAGACCAGCAGGTCCCAAGTTAAATTGCTGAAATCAACTGGAGTGGAATGGGCTCGGCAATTGGCCTCAGCACCCTTGGCAAGTGAGGGAATTAGTGAGAAATGAGGCATTTTCCCTCACTGGTGTGGTAAAGTCTGGCTACTGTAGCCTTGGCCCATACAACACAGTCCTTGCTCTTTAAACACTGATCAATTCTGAGCAACAAGATGATAAGTGCTCCATAAATGTAAGAATGTATGTTTTTGTCAGTACATAATGAGGAGGGGAGAAAGCTGAGTTGGGAGAATTTTACAAATAAGATTTTTTAAGTGTCTATTTGTCCGGAGTTCCGCTTACCTAGTCACTCACTTCTACCTTTGAACAAATCAACGTGTGGTCAGTTGCAGCAGTAAACTCCCTGGTCCAGGAGAAATGAGCTCCTTGTTGCTCACTCTGCCAACATTCAAAATAATAGTCATTCTACATGAAACGTATTTCAGGGGAGAACTATTGTGTAGTTGGCGTTGGATCACAACATTAATAACAGACTACGGCACTGAAATCTTAAAGACTTTCATTTATACAGCGCGTTATCGTCTCTCGGAAACATCTTGAAGTGCTTCGCATGCAATTAATTTTTTTTTTTAGGTGCCTGTTGTTATTTGTCCATTTTACCCACAGCATGATCCCAAAAGCGTACAATGGCCAAGGCTTCTGATGCAGTTTTTTTCCCCAGCCTTCATTCATTTGGATCATAGAAATTTACAGCACGGAAGAAGGCCATTCGGCCCATCGTGTCCGTGCCGGCCGACAAACCCAGCCTCATCCCACTTTCCAGCTCTCGGTCCGTAGCCCTGTAGGTTACGCACTTCAACTGCTCATCCAAGCACTTTTTAAATGTGGTGAGGATTTCTGCCTCTACCACCCTTTCAGGCCATGAGTCCCAGACCCCCACCACCCTCTGAAAAAAGTTCTTCTCATATCCCCTGTAATCCTTCTACCAGTTACTTTAAATCTATGTCCTCTGGATACTGACCTCGCTGCTAAGGGAAATCGGTCCTTCCTATTCCCTCTATCTAGGCCTCTCAATGTTATACACCTCAATTAAGTCTCCCCTCAGCCTCCTCTGTTCTAAAGAAAACAACCTCAGCCGATCCAATCTTTCCTCACAGCTAAAATTCTCCAGTCCTGACAACATCCTCATAATATCTCCTCTGTACCCTCTCTAGTGCAATCACATCCACCCTGTAACGTGGTATCCAGAACTGTAGGCAAGCTGTGGCCTGACTAGTGTTTTATTAGTGTTTGAAGTTCAGGTGCAACTTGGAAGTGAACTTTTGAGGTGAGCTAAATTCAATTTCAAAAATCTGCAGAGAATGAACAAAACTGATACAGACAGATTCAAGCCTGCGGTGTTGGGTTCGAATGCTAGAATTAAACGCGTTACAATTTAGTTCCAGCAGGAAGCAAAATCATTTTTGCATAAAGAGTAATCATGATCTAAAGCGAGTTCCCAGCCAATGGCCATTGAAGCAAGCTGTGTACAGGAGTTTGAGTCAATTTGGAAAGAAAGGATTGAGGGGGCTGGCGAGAAGGCGGAGGGAGGTCTGTCTAAAGCCCATTGTTTTAAATTGGTAGAAAAGGGATGGCAAAAAAAGGCTTGATTTTCCGAAACATTTCTTGTGGGTAATTTTGATTTTGTGTAATATCTCCTTGTGTGGCTCAGTGTCAATTTATGATTGATAATCTCTTCTGTGGAGCGTCCTGGGAGGTTTTACCACGTTAAAGGCGCTATATAAATGCAAGATGTGTAAAACAGGCGACAAGCAAATCAACATCTCTCCGCAGTAAAGTCAACAGCAATAAAAAGGGGGAAAAGATGCAACACGGGCTACCGATTTCCCATTGCACGTTTTACACAAAGGGGCAAGCTTGTGTGCAATATTACAGAAATATTGATTTGACAGAGAGAGAGAGAGAGAGTGGCCAGTTGCCTGCCAAAGAGAAACTGCTTCTGCCTTTCGCTGACGTTGGTTTTATTTTCCATACACTGGAAAATGACAACTGCTGGGACTGTTCAATAAAGATAAAGGAGAAAAGGCCTGTTCTGTTTGTTTTGTACCGAAGCCACTGTTGGATTTGAGTAGGAGTGTAGTGACAGGGGTGACTTAATGTGTGTATATTTGGACCATTCATTGTGACCCCAATACAATGGCTGGATTTATACTGTGCTTCAGTCTTGGGTTATTTACTGAGTTAATTTTCCTCCCCCTTCTCCTGGGCTGCAGTTCCACAGGAACCGATAGCCTTGTGGGACTTCGCCCCCTAGTGGTCATTGTGCACATCTGACCCCCCTACCCCCGCCCCCCGCCCCCGCCCCAATCGAAGAGCTATTTGGCCATGGGGTAGGATCCCCGCCCACCCTTCCCTTCAACCACTGTCTGTCCCACCTGTGTCAGAGTCTGTGGTTCTCGTATTGGACTGTACAGCCACCTAAAAACTCATGCTAAGAATGGAAGCAAGTCTTCCTCGATTCCGTGGGACTGACTATGATGATGATGAGGATCAAATGCAGTGCTAGCCAAGCATGCACGCATGCAGTGGGGATCAGTGATAGTGACTCGGCTAATGTTCTCCCCCCCCCCTCAGGACCACAGGCTGAGAATCAAAGCACAAGACCCATTTACCCACTTAACTGTCAGGCCACGGATTTCCAATCTGGAATAAGCAGTGATTCAGTGTGTGGAACCGGCCTGAAGGGTTCTGCTGAGTTGATCAGAATGTCGAATCGCTGTATTCCACGCGATGCACCACACTGCGCGGATTGTTTAGTCTTCTAACAGGAAGGGAAGGCGATCCTAGGAGTCGATGCTGGGATGGGCTGGGTTGGAACACAGAAGGAGCGAATCCAACCAACCGTGTCTGTACCGGCTCTTTGTTGGAATAATCCGAAACGAATCGCAGAGATCTCCCCTCTCCCCAGAGCTCTGTATCTTTGTTTCAAATATATATACAATTTTCCCTTGAAAGATGCAATGGTCCCTGGCTCAGCTACTTTCTGTGTTAAAACATTCATTGCCCCATCAGCCCTCTTTGTAAAGACTATTCTCTTAACCTCTCTCCTCACTCTGTCACTGACAGTTTTAAACTGATGGCCCCTTCTCACTGACGTCCTTAAGCAGAGGAAATCATCTTTTCTTATTGATTCTGTCAAAGCCCTTTCTAATTTAAAACCGCTATTAAATCTTCACTTTGCCTGCTCTGCTTCCATCTCTCAAGTCTCTCCTGATAACTATATGACTAGAAATTCGGGTCATTTGCGCCTCCCGTTAGCAAACGACTTTGCGACTAGGCGCGTTGTCGCTAACGAGCCCCGCTGAATTCGACGGGAGTTTAGTGGCGGCAGTAACCAGCAGCGCCCTGCTAAGCTGCGCCGGCGATGATGATGTCATTACTGTGCGCAGCACCCCGTGAGCGCCCCGCACCCTAATTTGGGTATCGACCCCTGAAGATAGACAGTTTCTTAAACGATAAGGGGTTATGGGGAGCGGGCGGGGAAGTGGAGCTGTGTCCATGATCAGATCAACCATGATCTTATTGAATGGCGGAGCAGGCTCGAGGGGCCGTATGGCCTACTCCTGTTCCTATTTCTTATGTTCTTATAAGATAGAAACATAGAAATTTACAGCGCAGAAGGAGGCCATTTTGGCCCATCATGTCTGCGCCGGTTGACAAAGAGCCGCACGGCCCTCGGTCAGCAGCCCTGAAGGTTACATATAAACCTATGAACAATGAACAAAGGCAGAAAGGTAAAGAGAGTCTGGCCCAATCATTCCGCCCCACACAACTGAGACTCCCCTTGCACCGCAACATTCTACACTCCACCCCAACCGGAGCCATGTGATCTCCTAGAGAGGCAAAAAAACGAATAAAAACTCAGGTCATTTGGGGAAAAAAATCTGGGAAAATTCCTCTCTGACCCATCCAGGCGATCGAAACTCGCCCAGGAGATCACCCTGGCCGTATTCGATTCTCTGCGGTACTTACCATCATATCTGCGGCAGCCACCAAGAGGTTATACAGTCTAAACCCACTTACCAGCTCTAGGTTCATAATCGAGCACCGGGCGATGCCAGCGACAGCTTCGGGGACGTGTATCAGGCTGCCAGCCCCTCGAGGGGCGCAACTCAAAGGGAAGGTGTGCTGTGGTTAAAAAAAAATCCGCTAATTTTCTTCTGCGCTTTGCTGCTTTGAACGTGGGGTCTGTGCCACGATCGGTCTGCTCAGTCCTCTGCCGGGCTGTTGGCATGGCACCCCCACTCCCCAATGGTCCAGATAAGACCATTTTGTTGCTGCAGACTATGTAGCTTGGGCCCATCCCTTTAGTTAAGGGAAGAACCCCTCTTACACGGTAGTGCTACGCGGCCCAGTGCATAGCGCTACACCACGCAACCACCCCAGAAAGGAATTGGAGCATTTTATTTTGCTCTCCACTTCCTTTTGGGGGCGGTAACCCCAATTCCTCGTGGGAGGCGAGACCTCTGCACCTGCCGAGTTTTACCCCATAAGTTTCTCATCACTGGAATCATCCTGGTGAATCTGTATGCGCTCCCTATGGTTTCACTTCATTAACGGCGCTATATAAATGCTGGTTGTGTTGTAAGAGAAGGAACGAAGGAATGAATTATTCACAGGGCCCCAGGCAACTCAATCTATTCTGTGCAGATGCAATTCTTTGCATGAAACAGAAAAATGATCGCTGCCTGGATGATGAGCTGAGGAGCATAACCAACACTCTCTGCCAACAAGTACCAGAGACCTGAAACATGGAATTACAATCTATAATCACCCCAATTTGACTCAAGATTATATATCCCTTCAGCTGCCTTTGAAAATCTGCTGTTTACCAATCCAACACTCAGTGAGACGGAGCAAATCTCCAAATAGTTTAAAGTAGTGGTCTGCGGCTGAGAATGATGGACAGCTGCAATATATCCCATTGTTCTTCCCAACATTACTTTACAGTTTTCATAGAATCATAGAAATTTACAGCACGGTAGGGAGGCCATTCGGCCCATCGTATCTGCGTCAGCCGACAAAGAGCTGTCCAGCCACTTTATATAAGAACATAAGAAATAGGAGCAGGAGTAGTCCATACAGCCCCTCGAGCCTGCTCCGCCATTTAATAAGATAATGGCTGATCTGATCATGGACTCAGCTCCACTTCCCCGCCCGCTCCCCATAACCCCTTATCCCCAGCTCTTGGTCCATAGCCCTGCAGGTTACGGCACTTCACCTGCACATCCAAGTACCTTTTTAAATGTGATGAGGGTTTCTGCCTCTACCACCCTTTCAGGCAGTGAGTTCCAGACCCCCATCACCCTCTGGGTGAAGAAATTTCCCCTGAAATCCCCTCTGAACCTTCTACCAATTTCTTTAAATCTATGCTCCCTGGTTGTTGACCCCTCTCCTAAGGGAAATAGATCCTTCCTATCCACTCTATCTAGGCCCCTCATAATTTTATACACCTCAATAAGGTCTCCCCTCAGTCTCCTCTGTTACAGAGAAACCAAACCCAGCCTATCCAATCTTTCCTCATAGTTAAAGTTCTCCAGTCCAGGCAACATCCTCATAAATCTCCCCGCCAACCTGCAACCCCCCCCCCCCCCACCACTTCCTGTGAGGATGAGATTTCTCAGACACCGACACCTTGACATCATTCTTCATATATCTCAGTTAAAGGCTATTTTATGATGTGATCTCTCACAGCTGAGCCCAACCACTTGCTCACCTAATATCCATCCACCTCTGGTGAGAAATTTGACGGGTGACAGTGAATTTAGAAATCAACGCAAAAGGAAATTGGAGGGTGGAAATTGAGCAGCCATTGCGCTATCGCCCACTTTCTGCAGTCATCCCCATGCAGTTTGCAGCTGGAGTTCCTTGCTGGCTGATGTTCCCTTTCCCAGCCTGGGGGGCAGAGAGCATTTCTAACTCCTGACTGCAGTCTGAGCTGCACATTCCTTATCCAAAAACTGACTTTCAGGGGCTGTCAACTGTGGCTCAGTGGGTAGCACACTCACCTCTGAGTCAGAAGGTTGTGGGTTCAAGGCCCACTCCAGTGGAGGGAGTGCTGCACTGTCGGTGGTGCTGTCTTTCGAATGAGACATTAAACCGAGGTCCTGTCTGCTCTCTCCAGTGTATGTAAAACACCCCATGGCACTATTGTGTAGAAGCTTTCCTGGTGTCCTGGCCAATATTTATCCCTCAATCAACATAACAAAAACAGATTACCCCAGGTCATTATCACATTGCTTTTTGTGGGAGCTTGCTGTTTGCAAATTGGTGACTGTACTTCATTGGCTGTAAAGTGCTTTGAGACATCCGATGATCGTGAAAGGTGCTATATAAAAGTAAGATTTTCTTTCAGATATTACTCCCCAACCAGTGAGCACAGCAAGCGGGCAGGGGGTTTAAAATCGGAGCAGTATGGCTCTTGCCTTGTTCATTCTCCCAATTCTAACAGCTACATTTTGGGCATGTCAGAGGTCCTTGTCACAGGAAGGCGAGGGCCCCATTAATATACAAAAGTCAGGGTGTACGATGTAAAAAGGCCCTGATGTGACTTTAACATGGAGTCATGCATTTGGCGCCCGGTCTACTTTCCTGCCTTCCCGTTTCCCTGAAGACAAGGACCTCTTACTGGGGTTTAATTCTGCAAGTGCCATCCAAGGATCTTGCCCAAGTAGCCGCCCTCCATTTGTGGTTGGGCGGAGAGCACCAGGGCTGCTGTCCCCCCACACACAACCATCATTAGAGAGACCAGCCTGTTTGGAGCTTCCCTTATCCAGGGTCCTGAGACCAATTGAAGAACTCCCAACACCACTTTGGTTGAGTTCAGCTGCCTCAGCACAGAGAATAGAAACATAGAAACATAGAAAATAGGTGCAGGAGTAGGCCATTCGTCCCTTCGAGTCTGCACCGTCATTCAATATGATCATGGCTAATCATGCAACTTCAGTACCCCATTCCTGCTTCTCGCCATACCCCTTGATCCCTTTAGCTGTAAGGGTCACATCTAACTCCCTTTTGAATATATCTAATGAACTGACCTCAACAACTTTCTGTGGTAGAGAATTCCACAGGTTTACAATTCTCTGAGTGAAGATGTTTCTCCTCATCTCGGTCCTATATGGCTTACCCCTTATCCTTAGACTGTGACCCCTGGTTCTGGACTTCCCCAACATCGGGAACATTCTTCCTGCATCTAACCTATCCAATCCCGGCAGAATTTTATATGTTTCTATGAAATCCCCTCTCATTCTTCTAAATTCCAGTGAATATAAGCCCAGTCGATCCAATCTTTCATCATACGTCAGTCCTGCCATCCCGGGAATCAGACTGGTGAACCTTCACTGCACTCCCTCAATAGCAAGAATGTCCTTCCTCAGATTAGGAGAACAAAACTGCACACAATATTCAAGGTGTGGCCTCACCAAGGCCACTGGAAAGGAAGACTTGTATTTCTACAGCACCTTTCATAACCTCAGGATGCTCCAAGGTGCTTTACAGCCAATGAAGCACTGGTTTCAAGTCCACATCTTGTTTCCATATTGGCATTTTACTGAATATTTTATTAATACAGTCTATGCCATTTCTATTTTGCAGCAAAATGCACTATTGAATGACAATCAATATTGGTGAATGAGATCATTCAGACTTATTATCTAACACAAAACACTTGAAAGGAAGACTTGAATTTCTACAGCACCTTTCATGACCTCAGGATGTCCCAAGGTGCTTTACAGCCAATAAAGTACTTTTTGAAGTGTAGTAACTCTTGTAATGTAGGAAACGCAGCAGAAAATTGCAGAGCAAGGTCCCACAAACAGCAATGGGATAATGACCAGATAATCTGCTTTTGTTATGTTGATTGAGGGATAAATATTGGCCAGGACACCGGGGATAACTCCCCTGCTCTTCTTCGAAATAGTGCCATGGGATTTTTTAGTTCCATCTGAGAGGGCAGACAGGGCCTTGGTTTAACATCTCATCCGAAAGACAGCACCTCCAACAGTGCAGCACCCCATCAGCACTGCACTGGAGTGTCAGCCTAGATTTATGTGCTCAATTCTCTGGAGGGGTATTTAACCCGCGACCTTCTGACTCAGAGGCGAAGTTGATACCACTGAGTTAGGGCTGACACCTTGGAAGGGATCAGAGGTTTGGAGGAGAACGGGAGAGCTAGGCCGTATTGCTGGTGTATTTAGTTCTGAGCATGTGATATACACAAAATTTGAAATATATCTATACATTAAAGTTATGTGCACTTGCCCTGGATATCAGATGGGGGCGCTGTTTTTGACCTAGTAGTGCAGTTGCAGCTTTTGGCCACTGGAGGGGGTGAACATTGAAGGACTGGTTGGGTTTGTACAGGGCGATCTTCAATTAATTGGACAACCAATTGGACAGATCCTCAGGAATCCAGGTGAAATATAAATGCTTGAAAAATTCAGCAGGAAACATTTGTTCTTTCTCTTGTTAGCCATAGCTCAGTGGGCAGGACTAAACGAAAGTGTTCTGCAAACGTTTGTAGAGGAGACCACATTTTGAGCAGCAAGTACAGTATACTAAATTAAAAGTACAAGTAAATCGCTGTTTCACCTGGAAGGAATGTTTGGGCCCTGGATAGTGATAAGGAAGGCGGTGAAAGGGCAAGTGATGCATCCCTTGTGCTCACACGGGAAGGTGCTATGGGAAGGGGTGCAAGTGTTGGGGATGATGGAAGAATGGTCCCGGATGTCGACGAGAGAACGATCCCTTGTGAACGCTGAAAGGGGAGGGGAGAGGAAGATGCGTTTGGTTGTGGGATCACGCTGGAGGTGGTGGAAATGGCGGAGGATGAATGTGGAGGCTGATGGGGTGAAATGTGAGGACAAGGGGAACCCATTGTAGTTCGGGGGGGCAGGGGAAGTGGTGAGGGCAGAAGTGTGGGAAATTGGATGGACATAGTCAACCATGGTGGAGGGGAACCTCGGTTGAGGAAAAAGGAATACATGTAAACACTGGTGTGGAAGGTGCTATCGTCAGAACAGATGCAACGGAGTTGGGGAAACTGAGAGAATGGAATAATGTCCTACAGGAAGTGCGGTGGGTGGAAGTGTAATCAAGGTAGCTGTGGGAGTCAGTGGGCTTATAGTAGATATTGGTAGACAGACTTTTCCCATAAATGGAGATAGTGAGGTCAAGTAAGGGAAGGGAAGAGTTGGAGATGGACCATATGAAAGCGAGGGAGGTGTGAAAATCTGAAGCAAAGTCGATGAAAGTTTCCAGTTCAGGGCGAGAGCAGGAAACAGCACCGATTCATTCATCAATGTACTGGAAAAAAACTTGAGGGAGCGGACCTGAGTAGGACTGGAACAAAGAATGTTCCACATAGCCCACAAAAAGACAGGCATAGCTAGGACCCATGCAGGTTCCCATAGCAACACCTTTTATTTGGAGGAAGTGTGAGGAGTCAAAGGAGAAGTTGTTCAACGCGAGAACAAGTTCAGCCAGATGGAGGAGGATGGTGGAGGATGGGGACTGGTTGGACCTCCGGTCCAGGAAGAAGCAGAGCGCCCTCAGGCCATCCTGGTGGGAGATGGAAGTGTAGGGGGATTGGACATCCATGGTGAAAGGGAGACGGTTAGGGCCAGGAAACTGGAAGCTGTTAAAGAGGCGGAGGGCATCTGAAGAGTCACGGATGTAGGTGGGAAGAGAGTGGGCAAGGAGAGAAAAAAAAAGAGTGTTGAGTTAAAAAGAAACAAGTTCGGTGGGGCAAGAACAGGCTGAAACAATGGGTCTACCAGGGCAGCCCTGTTTGTGGATCTTGGAAGGAGGTAGGCGCGGGGCGGGGTGGTGGGGTGGTGGGGGGGCTAGAGTCAAATTAGATAAAGAAAGAGAAAGGGAAAGAAAGCCTGGATTGAGAGAGAGAGAAAAAAAGAGACAATGGAAAAGCAAAAAAAAAGTTAAAATATATACTTTTAAAACCTCTGGAAAGAATTGACTCCCAGCGGGACAGAGACTTTAGTTTCAGTTGTGACTTTTCTGGGTCAGGGAGCTTGTGTTTCATTTCACGATGATAAATCCCATCATTAACAAGGTCCTTGCGACACTAATTAGTAGTGCCAACTGTCTGTGGTGAGATTCATTTGTATTTACGGAGCAAATCCAACGATTTTGTGACACTCACGGGGAGGTTGACAATGGGCTCCTGTTTTTTGAGACTCCAACAATTTGCGGAGATTCACAATTCATGGCGTATCTCTTCCTCGTCACAGATTGTTGCGTTCTTTTACGCACTAATAATGGCGGTGCCATGACTCGTCATTATATTTCAGCAATTTCTGCGCCATTCATAATTTGAAATGCCAACCTTATTGCCAGAGACTGCACATTATAGTAATTTTTAAAAATAGTTTACACTCTCCTTGGTTCTCAGCTTGAATCTCCCCAATCCCGAATCCAGAATGGTGATTCTCCAACATCTGCAGCAGGCTACATCGATAAAATGCGTTTCTTTAAAAGTTTTGCAAGATCTTGCCCAATTTCCTCATTGGGTACAACACACAATAGAGCAACAATAGAAACCTTTTACTACACGGCAAGCGAGCCCAGGTGGGCAGAGGAAACGTTTCAAGGACACCTTTAAAGCCTCCTTGATAAAATGTAACATCCCCACCGACACCTGGGAGTCCCTGGCCAAAGACCGCCCTAAGTGGAGGAAGAGCATCTGGGAGGATGCTGATCACCTCGAGTCTCGTCGCCGAGAGCGTGCAGAAACCAAGCTCAGGCAGCATGCGGCAAACCAGACTCCTCACCCACCCTTTCCTTCAACCACTGTCTGCCCCACCTGTGACAGAGACTGTAATTCCCGTATTGGACTGTTCAGTTACCTGAGAACTCACTTTTAGAGTGAAAGCAAGTCTTCCTCGATTTCGAGGGACTGCCTATGATGTTACTGATCACCAGCCACAATCAATCTGATGAATGGGACTCAAAGCTCCTCACCCCACCCAAAAAAAAGATTGGATTTTTTTTTTAAACAATGAGTTCAGTGCCTTTTCAAATAAATACAACAATGAGATTTATAAAAACAACAGAGAGTATACGCAGGGTGAGGAGTCAATGGCTGTATTCACCCAGTCTGAGGTTCTGTGCAATTAATGCCCTAAAATCACATGACCATTGTGTCAACTTTGAAGATAGTAACTCATCATCATCATCATAATGACAGTCAGCGGCCTGTGGGAATCACAGCTGGGGACGACCATTGTCTCGAGTGGATAATTAGCAGTAAAAAACAATAATTAAAGGCTGTCTCACAAAAATACCACAATGCCATTTTAAATCATGATGTTTCGACCTAATCAAATGCATCATTAACCCAGGCAGAAACACACTCGCCCCAGACAATTTGTTCAGATTCTTGTTCATAAAGGAAAGACTTGCATTTATAGAGCGCCTTTCACGACCACCGGACATCTCAAAGTGCTTTACAGCCAATGAAGTACTTTTTGAAATGTTGCCACTGTTGTAATGTAGGAAACATAGCAGCCAAGTTTGCACACAGCAAGCTCACAAACAGCAATGTGATAATGACCAGATAATTTGCTTTTTGTTGTATTGATTGAGGGGTATGGAGAGAAAGCAGGAATGGGAAACTGAAGTTGCATGATCAGCCATGATCATATTGAATGGTGGTGCAGGCACCTATTTTCTATGTTTCTATAAGTAATGGCCAGAACACTGGGGTAACTCCCCTGCTCTTCTTTGAAATAGTGCCATGGGATCTTTTATGTCCACCTGAGAGGGCAGACGGGGCCTTAGTTTAACATCTCATCTAAAAGATGGCACCTCCGTCAGTGCAGCACTCCCTCGGTACTGCACTGGAGTGTCAGGTTAGAATTTGTGCTCAAGTCTCTGGAGTGGGACTTAAACCCATGACGTTCTGACTCAGAGTCGCAAGTGCTACCCACTGAGCCACAGCTGACACAGTAAGCAAAGTAACATAATGCACCCAGCATCTGGGAGCACAGGACTCATTGGCCTTTTGTAGCCCTTCTAGTCCATTTGTAATACATGAAAACTGTTTTTAAATCAAGGTTCTAGTTCGACCTGGATCACAATCTTAGCAATTGTTCACACATTTCAACCGAGATCCCGAGAAACAGGTCAGGAGCAGAAACTCTGCCTCGCTTTTCCCTCACGCATTTCTATAGCACCTTGTCATATCTGTGGTCAGTATAGTTTGGTTGGTGTACCCTCTCCCCTACTCTCTCTCCTACCTTCAAAAGCATCTCAGTGGCATTGCCTTCAGTCACCAGTTAGAATCATGGCCCCAAGTTTCCACATGATTTGCTCCTGATTTTTAGGAGCAACTGGTGGAGAACGGAGTATCTTAGAAATCGGAATTCTCCACATTTAAGTTTTCTGCAGTTCTAGTCAGGTAGAACAGTTTCACTTTTGAACAGAATTTTTTTTTCAAAAGGGGGCGTATCCCCTGACGCCTGATTTGAAAGTTTCCACAGTGAAAACGTACTCCAAACTAACTTAGAATGGAGCAAGTGAAGATTTTTGAAGGCTTGAAAAAACCTTGTCTACACATTAAAAAATCAGGCGCAGGTTACAAATTAGGCGTCGGGAACGAGGTGGGGGGGGGGGGGAGGGGGGGAAGGGAAGTCATTACATTCTACAATAAATCCTTAGTTATACTTATACAACTATAATACAAATAAATCCAACCTGAATAAAAATTTATAAGCAAAGAAAAGATTAAATAAACCATGTTCCTACCTGTGTGAAAGTGCTTCAGGCAGGCCTTTCAGGCAGCGGTTTGCCGTCGGGACCGACCGACGGCAGAGGGGTGGGGGAGGGAGGGAGAAAGCTGCAGGAAGCCTCAGTACTTGAGGCAGCCATTTGCCGTCGGGCCCGATGGGCGGCGGGGGGAGAAAGCTGCAAGAAGCCTCAGTGCTGATCATGGAAGAGCAATGTGGTTTTATTAAAAAATGTTAAAAATTGAACAGCTACAAAGAATTTGAATAGTCTCAAACAAGTGCATGTGTCCCGTTTATCACAGTCTATCTTTAATTACAGAATGCACTCCCTCACCCTCACACACAGAAATATCAAGAAAATTAAAATACAAGCCTTTGCAAGGGTTCAATAAACAAATTTTCACTTTTTCTGCAGCACTTTTTAAAATGGCCGAGTGCCAATGTTTACTTCAGACTGCGCGTGCGCGAACGCTCCAACGCGCATGCTCAGGGTTGCCGGCACGAAAAAAACTCATTTAAATTCTACTCGCCCCCTCCTACTTACAAAATCGGCGCGAGTGGTAGGCTCCGCCCCCTGTGCGCCGCGCCAAGCAGACATCGAGAATAGCGCGTTTTTTTTCAGGCGCCGTTTCCGGCGCGAAAAACGGGCGCCCAGCTCGGAGGGGCGCCTGTTTTGCCGCGTGTGGAAACTTTGGGCCATGAAGTCTCGTATCTTGACCCATACTAGACTCCCAAAACAAGCGCTCTACTCAGAGCCCCGACACAGCAAGCGAGTCCCAGGTGGGCAGAGGAAATGCTTCAAGGGCACCTTCAAAGCCTCCTTGAAAAAGTGCAACATCCTCATTGACACCTGGAAATCCCTGGCCCAAGGCCGCTCGAAGTGGAGGAGAAACATCCGGGAAGGCGCCGAACACCTCGAGTCTCTTCTCGGGGGCATGCGGAAGCCAAGCGCACGGCAACCCAAGCCCCCCACCCACCTGTCCCTCCAACCACTGTCTGCCACACCTGTGACAGAGACTGTAGGTCCCGCATTGGTCTCATTAGTTACCTGAGAATTCATATGAGTGTGGAAGCAAGTCATCCTCGACTCTGTGGGACTGCCTAAGAAGAATCTTACTGAAGTTATCATTGAATCTACTTCCACTATTCTTTCAGGCAGTTCATTCCAGATCATATCTCGCTGTGTAAACAAAAATCCCCTCTTCTCTCCTCTGATTAAGAACATAAGAACATAAGAAATAGGAAAAGGAGAAGGCCATACGGCCCCTCGAGCCTGCTCCGCCATTCAATAAGATCATGGCTGAACCGATAATGGACTCAGCTCCACTTCCCTGCCCGCGCCCCATAACCCCTTATGCTCTTATTGTTTAAGAAACTGTCTATTTCTGTCTTAAATTTATTCAATTTCCCAGTTTTCACAGCTCTCTGAGGCAGCAAATTCCACAGATTTACAACCCTCTGAGAAGAAATTTCTCCTCATCTCTGTTTTAAATGGACGGCCCCTTATTTTAAGATCATGCCCTCTAGTTCTAGTCTCCCCTATCAGTGCAAACATCCTCTCTGCATCCACCTTGTCAAGCCCCCTCATAATCTTAGACATTTCGATAAGATCATCTCTCATTCTTCTGAATTCCAATGAGTAGAGGCCCAACCTCCTCAACCTTTCCTCATAAGTCTTCTGGAATTTTTTGAGGATGTTTCCAGCAGAATGGACAAGGGAGAACCAGTTGATGTGGTGTATTTGGACTTTCAGAAGGCTTTCGACAAGGTCCCACACAAGAGATTAATGTGCAAAGTTAAAGCACATGGGATTGGGGGTAGTGTGCTGACGTGGATTGAGAACTGGTTGGTAGACAGGAAGCAAAGAGTAGGAGTAAATAGGTTCTTTTCAGAATGGCAGGCAGTGATTAGTGGGGTACCGCAAGGTTCTGTGCTGGTGCCCCAGCTGTTTACATTGTACATTAATGATTTAGACAAGGGGATTAAATGTGGTATCTCCAAATTTGCGGATGAGCTGCGAGGAGGATGCTATGAGGCTGCAGAGTGACTTGGATAGGTGAGGTGAGTGGGCAAGTGCATGGCAGATGAAGTATAATGTGGATAAATGTGAGGTTATCCACTTTGGTGGTAAAAACAGAGAGACAAGACTATTATCTGAATGGTGACAGATTAGGAAAAGGGGAGGTGCAACGAGACCTGGGTGTCATGGTACATCAGTCATTGAAGGTTGGCATGCAGGTACAGCAGGCGGTTAAGAAAGCAAATGGCATGTTGACCTTCATAGCGAGGGGATTTGAGTACAGGGGCAGGGAGATGTTACTACAGTTGTACAGGGCCTTGGAGAGGCCACACCTGGAGTATTGTGTACAGTTTTGGTCTCCTAACTTGAGGAAGGACGTTCTTGCTATTGAGGGAGTGCAGCGAAGGTTCACCAGACTGATTCCCGGGATGGCGGGACTGACATATCAAGAAAGACTGGATCAACTGGGCTTGTATTCACTGGAGTTCAGAAGAATGAGAGGGGATCTCATAGAAACGTTTAAAATTCTGACGGGTTTAGACAGGTTAGATGCAGGAAGAATGTTCTCAATGTTGGGGAAGTCCAGAACCAGGGGTCACAGTCTAAGGATAAGGGGTAAGCCATTTAGGACCGAGATGAGGAGAAACTTCTTCACCCAGAGAGTGGTGAACCTGTGGAATTCTCTACCACAGAAAGTTGTTGAGGCCAATTCACTAAATATATTCAAAAAGGATTTAGATGTAGTCCTTACTACTAGGGGGATCAAGGGGTATGGCGAGAAAGCAGGAATGGGGTACTGAAGTTGCATGTTCAGCCATGAACTCATTGAATGGCAGTGCAGGCTAGAAGGGCCGAATGGCCTACTCCTGCACCTATTTTCTATGTTTCTAACCTCCTCATCTCCTGAATCAACCAAGTGAACCTTCTCTGAACTGCCTCCAAAGAAAGTATATCCTTTCATAAGTATGGAAACCAAAACTGCACGCAGTATTCCAGGTGTGGCCTCACCAATACCCTGTATAACTGTAGCAAGACTTCCCTGCTTTTATACTCCATCCCCTTTGCAATAAAGGCCAAGATTCCATTGGCCTTTCTGATCACATGCTGTACTTTTGTGTTTCATGCACAAGTACCCCCAGGTCCCGCTGTACTGCAGCACTTTGCAATCTTTCTCCATTTAAATAATAACTTGCTCTTTGATTTTTTTCTGCCAAAGTGCATGACCTCACACTTTCCAACATTATACTCCGTCTGCCAAATTTTTGCCCATTCACTTAGCCTGTCTACGTCCTTTTGCAGATTTTTTGTGTCCTTCTCACACATTGCTTTTCCTCCCATCTTTGTATCATCAGCAAACTTGATTCTTTTGCCAATTATCTTAAATCTGTGTCCATAAAGATAATCTGTGTGTGGAGGCAGAAGACGTGGGTATGAGTCTTAATGAATAGTTTGCATCTATTTTCACAAAAGAGAGTGGTGATGCAGACTTTGCAATGAGGGAGGAGGAGTGTGAAATATTAGATGAGATAAACATAGTAAGAGAGAAAGTATTAAGGGGCTTAACAGCTTTGGAAGTGGATAAATCCCCAGGCCCAGAAGAAATGTATCCCAGGCTGTTAAGGGAAGCAAAAGAGGAAATAGCAGAGGCTCTGACCATAATCTTACAGTCCTCTCTGGCTACAGGTGTGGTGCCAGAGGACTGGGGGACTGCTAATGCTGTATCTTTGATTAAAAAGGGAGAACGGTATAGACAGAGTAATTACAGGCAAGTCAGCCTAAATTCATTGGTGGGAAAATTATTGGAAAAAATCCTGAGGGACAGGGTAAATCTTCATTTGGAAAGTCATGGATTAATCAAAGACAGTTAGCATGGATTTGTTAAGGGAATGTCGTGTATAACTAACTTGATTGAGTTTTTCAAGGCGGTAACCAGGAGGGTCAATGAGGGCAGTGCGTATGATGTGATGTATATGGATTTTAGCAAAGCTTTTGATAAGGTCCCACATGACAGACTGGTCATGAAAGTAAAAGTGCATGGGATCCAGGGCAAAGTGGCAAGTTGGATTCAAAATTGGCTCAGAGGCAGGAAGCAAAGTGTAATGGTTGATGGGTTTTTTTGTGACTGGAAGGCTGTATCCAGTGGGATTCCGCAGGGCTCAGTGCTGGGTCCCTTGCTTTTTGTGGTATATATCAATGACTTGGACTTGAATGTTGTGGGTATGATTAAGAAGTTTGCAGATAGGCTGTGTGGTTGATAATGAAAAAGAAAGCTGCAGACTGCAGGAAGATATCAAGACTGGTCAGGTGGGAAGAATGGTGGCAAATGGAATTCAGTCTGGATAAGTGAGAGGTAATGCATTTGGAGAGGTCTAACAAGGCAAGAGAATACACATTAAATGGTACGACACTGAAAAGTGTAGAGGAACAAAGGAACTTTGGAGTGCAGGTCCACAGATCCCTGAAGGTAGCAGGCCAGGTAGATAAGGTGGTTAAGAAGGCATATGGAATACTTGCATTTATTAGTCGAGGCGTGGAATACAAGAGCAAGGACGTTATACTTGAACTGTATAAAACACTGGTTAGGCTGCAGCTGGAGTACTGCGTGCAGTTCTGGTTGCCACATTCAGGAAAGATGTGATTGCACTGGAAAGGGTGCAAAGGAGATTTACAAGAATGTTGCCTGGACTGGAGAATTTTGGCTATGAGGAAAGATTGCAAATGCTGGGTCTGTTTTCTTTGGAACAGATGAGGCTGAGGGGAGATCTGATTGAGGTGTATAAAATTATGAGGGGCCTGGATAGAGTGGATAGGAAGGACTTGTTTCCCTTAGCAGAGGGGTCATAGATTTAAAGTAATTTGGGGCAGGAATAGAGGAGAGATGAGGGGAAATTTCTTCACCCAGAGGGTGGTGGGGGTCTGGAACTCACTGCCTGAAAGGGTGGTAGAGGCAGAAACCCTCACCACATTTGAAAAATACTTGGATGTGCACTTGGAGTGCCATAACCTACAGGGCTACAGGCCAGGAGCTCGAAAGTGGGATTAGGCTGGATGGCTCTTGGTCGGCCGGCACGGATACGGTGGGCCGAAATGGCCTCCTTCAGTGCTGTAAATTTCGATGATTCTATCATTCCATGATTCCTCTGGTTACCAACCTGCCTGTGAAAACAATTTCTCCTTATTCATTCTATCCCCTCGGATTGTTGAATGCCTCTATTAAATCTTCCCTTAATCTTCTCTACTCGCAGGAAAGAAAGAAAGACTTGCATTTATATAGCGCCTTTCATGACCACCGGACGTCTCAAAGCGTTTAGTGTAGTCATTGTAATGTGGGAAGTGCGGCAGCCAATTTGCGTGAAAGCAAGCTCCCACAAACAGCAGCGTGATAATGCCTGGCTAATCTTGTTTTTGTTATGTTGATTGAGGGATTAATATTGGCCAGGGCACCGGGGATAACTCCCCTGCTCTTCCTCGAAATAGTGCCGTGGGATCTTTTACGTCCACCTGAGAGAGCAGATGGGGCCTCGGTTTTATGTCTCATCTGAAAGACGGCACCTCCGACAGTGCAGCGTTCCCTCAGCACTGTACTGGAGTGTCAGCCTAGATTTTTTGTGCTCAAGAGAACAATCCCAGCTTCTCCAGTCTCTAAACATAACTGAAGTCCCTCATCCCTGGTATCAGTTCTAAACCTTCTGCAAACATTATTGACACCGCTGTAAAGCGCTCTTAGACATTGTGTACAGGTACTGTAATAGGTCGAGTACAAGGAATTAGGAATATGCCTGTGGAGAGTAAACACCAACTGGTTGGGCCAAACAGCCTGTTTCTGTGTTGTATATTCTATGTAGTTCTATGCAAATTACAAGTTGTTACAACCAAGGAAATCAGCTCATGATATTTTAGCTGAGTCTCATCCTGCTCGGCAATGATAAGTGAGTCACTAGTAAAGGTTCATGTCACAACTCCATTAGCACAGAATCTGTACCGGCACTGATAATATTTCCAGGGCCTCCCATGTTGACTTTCCCTTCTGTAGTGCAAAGCCCGGCAGACCAGCAGTTGCCAGGTTTGATACCCAGTCTGATTAGCTATAATTGATCTCATCAGCATTGGACCAGGATAATCAGCCAGGGCCCTCCCCATCAAATACCAGTCCAGGGATAATGCAAGAAAATGCATGTATATCACCATCGGCCTAGGTGGTGATTTCCCTAGAGTTGAATAGGTTGCAGAGTGAAGCTTCTTTTACAGTGCCCGATCAAACACTCCCAGAGCAAGTACAGCACAGGGTTAGATACAGAGTAAAACTCCCTCTACACTGTGCCATCAAACACTCCCAGCACAGGTACAGCACGGGTTAGATACAGAGTAAAGCTCCCTCTACAGTGTCCCATCAAACACTCCCAGGACAGGTACAGCACGGGTTAGATACAGAGTAAAGCTCCCTCTCCACTGTCCCATCAAACACTCCCAGGGCAGGTACAGCACGGGTTGGATACAGAGTAAAGCTCCCTCTGCACTGTTCTATCAAACACTCCCAGGGCAGGTACAGCACGAGTTAGATACAGAGTAAAGCTCCCTCTGCACTGTCCCATCAAATACTCCCAGGGCAAGTACAGAGTAAAACTGTCTACAAAAGCGGACTTGAGATAAGAGTGTATAAATTTGGTGGGACAGGAGCAAGCCGAAACAATCTACTGGCACAATCCAGTCTGTGTACCGTCGAGAGGAAGTAGAAGTGGACTGTGCGATATTGCAGAACTATGGGGTGGAGGCTGTGGGCTGAAAATTTCCAGAGGAGATGAGCTCAGTAACAATCCGTAAATTATAGCTTGGTGTTCAGTAGTGGGGTCATGGTTCAGGGGGAGATCGGAGCAGATGTCAGAGAATTGCCATCTGCCCCAGCGAGGTTGAGGTGCTTCCATATATGATATCTGGAATAATTTGCTTTCTGCTGACAACACACTGACACCCAGTTCCCGATAACAGGTCCAGAAACCATTTCTTGAAATAACAGATTGCAATCATCTGTTTTTCAATTAACCTTCACATTACTCATGACTGGTGAATCTTTAGATAAGGATATAAGAGTCCGAACTCTGGAATTCCTATGCAGAACACATCAGTCCGAAGATTAAGTATGAGTTTTTCACAGGCTTTTGTGAAGTAATAAAATGGAGGTTTATTGGTCCTATTGATTGTCTGCATTCTGCTTTGATCATTTTCACTTCACTCAGAACTTGATGAATTCATTTGAATTTTCATCTTGTTATGATACAACTCTGTCACAGATTCACCCCAACCCATTTCAGGCTGAAGACAACCCTGATCCCTTGCATCAAGACTGTGTTAAAGGGAAAGATTAGAGATTTTTAGGATGTTCAGCCATGAAAATAAGCAATTGAGATGGTCTTGTAGATATAAGAACATAAGAATTAGGAGCAGGAGTCGGCCATTCGGCCCCTCGAGCCTGCTCCGCCAGTCAATGAAATTTTCGACCTCAACCTCAACTATGCCAGTTCATTGGATATATTCAAGAGGGAGTTAGATATGGCCCTTACGGTTAAGGGGATCAAGGGGTATGGAGAGAAAGCAGGAAAGGGGTACTGAAGGAATGATCAGCCATGATCTTATTGAATGGCGGTGCAGGCTCGAAGTGCCGAATGGCCTATTCCTGCACCTATTTTCTATGTTTCTATGTTAACTCCAGTATCCCCATACCCCTTGATTCCCTTAATATCCAAAAATCTATCGATCTCTCTCTTGAATATACTCAAAGACTGAGCCTCCACAGCTCTCTGTGGAGAATTCCAAAGATTCACTACCCTTTGAATGAAGAAGATTCTCCTCATCTCAGTCCTAAATGGCCGACTCCTTATTCTGAGACTGTGACCCCTGGTTCTAGAGTTCTCAGCCAGAGGGAAACATCCTCCCTGCATCTACCCTGTCAAGCCCTGTAAGAATGTCTAGAAAATAGTAAATGGTCTAGAAAAGGTAAATGCAGAACACTCCTCCAAACTGCTGTTAGAACAAGGGGCACAGGTTCAAAGCACAAGGAGCAATCAAGATGTAGAATGGATTCTGGGTAACTGAGTAGAAGCATAACCCTTGCAATCATTTAAGTAAGGTGGATGGACAAAATGGCTTCCCTGATCAGCATCTGTCTTATAATATCTTGTGATTTTCTGAGCAAAGGTTCTGGAAGGTTCCTCCCTTCCCACCCAAGATAAATCAAGCAAAACTCCAGAATATTTGCCCGCACCAAGTCCCGCTCACCCATCACCACTGTGCTCGATGACCTACATTAAGCAATGCCTAGATTTCAAAATTGTCATCTTTATTTTCAAATCCCTCCATGGCCTCGCCCCTCCCTATCTCTGCAATCTCCTGCAGCACAGCAACTCCCCGAGATGTCTGTGCTCCTCTAATTCTGCCCTCCTGAGCATCCCTGATTATAATCGTTCAACCACTGGTGGCTGTGCCTTCTGTTGCCTGGGCCCCAAGCTCTGGAACTCCCTGCCTAAACTTCTCCGCCTCTCTAGCTCTCTTTCCTCCTTCAAGACGCTCCTTAAAACCTACCTTTCTGACCAAGCTTTTGGTCACCTGCGCTAATTTCTGCTTATGCAGCTCGATGTCAAATTTTTATTTCATAACGCTCCTGTGAAGCGCCTTGGGACATTTCACTATGAGTTCAAATCCCACCACAGCAGCTGGGGAATTTAAATTCAGTTAACTAAATAAATCTGGAATTAAAAATCTAGTGTCAGTAATGCATCCTAGGATATTGAGGGTGGAAATTGCAGAGGTACTGGCCATAATATTCCAATTTTCCATAGATGCGGGTGTGGTGCCAGAGGATTGGAGAATGGCAAATGTTACACCATTGTTCAAAAAAGATAAACCCAGTAACTACAGGCCAGTCAGTTTAACCTCGGTTGTGGGAAGCTTTTAGAAACAGTAATCAGGAACAAAATTAACAGTCACTTGGATAGGGGTGGATTCATTAAGGAAAACCAGCATGGATTTCCAAAAGGCGTTCGATACAATACCACACAATAGGCTTGTCAGCAAAATTGAAAAGGGGCAGTGGCAGCATGGATACGGAATTGGCTCAGTGAAGTGACAGGAAACGGAGAATAATGGTGAACGGTTGTTTCTCAGACTGGAGGAAGGTATACAGTGGTGTTCCCCAGGGGTCGGTTCTAGGACCTCTGCTTTTCTTGATATATATTAATGACTTGGACATGGGTGTGCAGGACACAATTTCAAAATTAGCAGATGACACAAAACTTGGAAGTATAGTGAACAGTAAGGAGGAGAGTGATAGGCTTCAGGAAGACATAGTTAGGCCGGTGAAATGGGCGGACAAGTGGCAGATGAAATTTAACACAGAAAATGTGAAGTAATGCATTTTGGTAGACGGAATGAGGAGAGGACATATAAACTAAATGGTAGAACCCGAAAGTGGGTACATGAGCAGAGAAACCTAGGGGTACATGTGCATAAATCGTTGAAGGTGGCAGGGCAGGTTGAGAAAGCAGTTAAAAATGCGTACGGGATTCTGGACTTCATAAATAGAGGTATAGGGCTAGAAATTGGCCAGCCTTAGGCCCGTTTTTTCGGCGATATTTTGCTGTTTTTGGTGGAAAAAGGTGATCAGGTAAATTGGCCAAAGTCTTGCGCTGGCGGTCTTGAAATACCGCTGAAAAGCGGACTGCCAGTGTGCAAGATGAAAAAAAGTGCTATTGCTTTAAATTGGCCTTTAGGCACACCTGTGTTCTGGGTGAAATAAATCGCCCAAGAAAAGCCTGCGTTGCAGCCCCAAAAGCGGCAGTACGTTTGAAGACCTGCAAAAAAAGTAAGTTAGAGTTTATATTTTTACATTTTTTTTGCAGCACCTAGTTAAGAGTCTTTTGTGATTTTTTTATTTTTTGTTTTTTGCTATTTTTTTTTGTGTTTTCCGTCCTCCCAGGGCCTGTCTTTTAGCGGTAATCAGCCTCGGGCTAAAGTTGGCGAGGACCGCAGTTTCCGCCGCGAATTCTCGTGCAACTCCAGTTTTTAACGCTGGGCGCATTTTTTGCCAGTTTTAGGCCTTTAAAAAATGCCGGTGTGATTGGCGGTATTTTGGCGAAAAATGCCAAAAAAATACTGCTATCACCAGAAGATCAATTTCTAGCCCTATGATAGAGTACAAAAGTGTGGAAGTTATGATGAACCTGTATAAAACACTGTTTACTGTACCTGTATGTGAGGAACAGTGCATTCCATGGCAAGTAGAGTTAAAATTGATCTGAACTGATCTGCGCTACCGACAGAGATTTCTAGGTGTAGCTGACCTCTGATCAACCTCTATTCAGGCTCCAATTGCTTAAAATGTAAAGAACATAAGAACATAAGAAATAGGAGCAAGAGCAGGCCATTTGGCCCCTCGAGCCTGCTCCGCCATTCAATAAGATTATGGCTGATCTGAACATGGACTTAAGGGAATAATGTCATGTATCCAACATGGCCACTGTTGGTACTATCACAAGGTATGCCATCAGAGGGCACAACAGTGGGAGACTTGTAGGTTACCTGTACAGGTGTGCCTGGCCTAGTATAATAGGCAGGCCACCAGGTATGATCCTCAGTCTGGAGTTATCAATAAAGGACTAAGGTCACTACAGTTCAAGTACAACACATTGCCTCATGGAGTCATTACTAGAGCATCTAAGGACACAACAAATACAAGTCAGGTTTATGCAAACTGTCCGCATAATTTAACCCTTTAAGCCCTGATATAATTCTGGTGAATGTGTGCTACATTCCCTCCAAGGTGGAGAGACGGAGGAAATTACACAGGGCATTCCTGGATGCCAGGCAGCCAAAGGCACAACCACTGACGGCTCCGCAAAGGGAGGGGATGGCGCAAGAGGTGGGAATTGGTGCACTGGACTGTCGGGGAGTGTTGTAGAGCTGGAGGAAGTTACAGAGATAAGGAGGTGTGAGGTCAGGGTGGGATTTAAACACAAGGATGAGAATTTTAAGCCTGGTGCAGTGGGAGACCGGGATCCCAATGTAGGCCAGCGAGCACAGGGGTGTTGGGTGAGCGGGACTTGTTGCGAGTTAGGACACGGGCAGCAGAGTTTTGGACGAGCTGTAGTTTATGGAGGGTGGAAAATGGGAGGCCAGCCAGGAGAGCGTTGGCAAAGTTGAGTGTGGAGGTTACAAAAGCATGGACGAGGGTTTCAGCAGATGAGCTGCAGCAAGAGGCAGAGAGGCACCCAGTGCCGTGGAACGATACTCTAGCACAAGCCAGCAGCTTCAGAGGATTGGAGGAAACTGGGTAAGGGGCAACATTAGCGAGTATTTCTGGAAGATCCATTGACCATGACTCAAAGATTCCAAAGCTTTTAACAAGTATAACATGTAACACAAAAAGGAAGAGTAATAAAGAGCCCTTTATCATACACATCTGCTTCTTTAATCAAGCTGTGTGATGTTGCTGTGACTGACTGATGTTGAAATCATCAGAAATGCTTTTAGTGGCTTTCAGCAGCAGGCCCCTTTTATCCAGAATTTAGCTGATCGGCCAGGAGCAGCTGGAGGAACATGAAAGCAAAGCATCAGGACAGGCTCACAGTATGTGCAATCAGAAGCATCAAAGCCAAGCCAAGGACCATTGTTTCTGTAGCTTATTTTTGTTGAACAAGAAGGTCTCCTCGGCACATCCCAGAGCACTTTACAGCCAGTTAAGTGCAGTTGAAACATAGAAACATAGAAACATAGAAAATAGGTGCAGGAGCGGGCCATTCGGCCCTTTGAGCCTGCACCACCATTCAATATGATCATGGCTGATCATGCAACTTCAGTAACCCATTCCTGCTTTCTCTTCATACCCCTTGATCTCTTTAGCCGTAAGGGCCACATCTAACTCCCTTTTGAATATATCCAATGAACTGGACTCAACAACTTTCTGTGGTAGAGAATTCCATATGTTCACAACTCTCTGGATGAAAAAGTTTCTCCTCATCTCGGTCCTAAATGGCTTACCCCTTATCCTTAGACTTTGACCCCTAGTTCTGGACTTCCCCAACATCGGGAACATTCTTCCTGCATCGAACTTGTCCAATCCCGTCAGAATTTTATATGCTTCGATGAGATCCCCTCTCATTCTTCTAAATTCCAGTGAATATAAGCCTAGTTGATCCAGTCTTTCTTCATATGTCAGTCCTGCCATCCGGGAATCAGTTTGCTGAACATTCGCTGCACTCCCTCAATAGCAAGAATGTCCTTCCTCAGATTAGGAGACCAAAACTGCACACAATACTCAAGGTGTGGTCTCACCAAGGCCCTGTACAACTGCAGCAAGACCTCCTTGCTCCTATACTCAAATCCTCTCGCTGTGAAGGCTAACATGCCCTTTGCTTTCTTAACTAGTTGCTGTACCTGCATGCCTACTTTCAATGACTGATGTACCATGATGCCCAGGTCTCATTGAACCTCCCCTTTTACTAATCTGTCACCATTCAGATAATAATCTGCCTTCCTGTTTTTGCCACCAAAGTGGATAACCTCACATTTATCCACATTATACTGCATCTGCCATGCATTTGCCCACTCACCTAATCTTCCAAGTCACCCTGCAGCCTCTTAGCATTCTCCTCACAGCTCACACCGCCACCCAGCTTAGTGTCATCTGCAAACTTGGAGATATTACATTCAATTCCTTCATCTAAATCATTAATATATATTATAAATAGCTGGGGTCCCAGCACTGACCTTGCGGTACCCCACTAGTCACTGCCTGCCATTCTGAAAAGGATCTGTTTATTCCCACTCTTTGCTTCCTGTCTGCCAATCAGTTCTCTATCCACACCCAATATGTTGAACCCCTCCACCCACTCCCAGACTGCAGGTGATGTTTGTGGCCTAGAGGGGTCCATGGGCCATGTAGATATTCAGTGTGAGAGGTTACAGCCCCTGGATAGTTACCTGAAAGAGCTGCTCCTCAACTCTTGGTTACACTTCAGCCCCTCGTTCCTAATCTTTCACCAGCCGGAGCGGAGTGGGGTGGGTAAGATGGAGGAGCTTCTCCTGGGCCTGCTCTCGGGCCCGTCCCTGCCGGGGTCACTGCCTGCCTCTTCTCCACTGGCAAGAAAGGAGGGAGAGAAAATGGGGCCAGTTAGCCTGAAAATGCTGGAATCCATTATTGAAGACATGGTAACAGGGCATTTAGAAAATCATAGTATAATCAGGCAGAGTCAACATGGTTTTATGAAAGGAAAATCTCGTTTAACAAATTTATTGGAGTTTTTTGAGGATGTAACTAGCAGGGTGGATGAAAGGGAACCAGTGCATGTAATATTTTTGAATTTCCAAAAGGCATTTGATGTGGTGCCACCGAAAAGGTTTCTATGCAAGGTAAGAGTTCATGGAGTTGGGGGGAATAGCATGGATAGAGGATTGATTAATGGACGGAAAACAGAGAGTCATGTGGGGTGCTTGTGCTTTGACCTCAGCTATTTACAATCTATATTAATGACTTGGATGAGGGACCTGGACATAGTGGATAGTAAGGTCTATTTCCATTGGTAGAAGGGTCTATTACGAGGGGGCATAGTTTTAAGGTGGTTGGTGGAAGGTTTAGAGGGGATTTGATGGGGGCTTCTTTACGCAGAGGGTTGTGGGGATCTGGAACTCGCTGCCTGGAAGAGTGGTGGATGCAGAAACCCTCACCACTTTTAAGAGATGGTTGGATGGGCACTTAAAGTACAGTAACCTGCAGGGTTACGGACCTAGAGCTGGTAATTGGGATTAGACTAGATGACCTTTTGTTGGACGGCGCAGATATAATGGTAAGTACTGCAGGGAATAGAATACGGCCAGGGTGATCTCCTGGACTAGTGTCGATCGCCTGGATGGGTCGAAGAGGAATTTTCCCAGATTTTTTTCTCCCTAAATTGGCCTGGGTTTTTATCTGGTTTTTGCCTCTCCCAGGAGATCACATGGCTCCAGTTGGGGTGGAGTGTAGATGTTTTTAGTATAAGGGATGTTGCAATGGTGTGGGGTGGACTGGTTGGGCTGGGTGCTCTTTGCCTTTTCATCATTGTTCATGGGTTTGTATGTAACCTTTAAGACTGCTGACCAAGGGCCGTGCGACCTTTGTCGGCCGGCGCAGACACGATGGGCCGGAATGGCCTCCTTCTGCGCTGTAAACTTCTATGTTTCTATTACCCCCAATCCCATGTGCCTTAATTTTGCATACTAATCTCTTGTGTGGGACCTTGTCAAAAGCCTTTTGAAAGTCCAAATACACCACATCCACTGGTTCTCCCTTGTCCACTCTAATAGTTACATCCTCAAAAAATTCTAGAAGATTTATCAAGCACGATTTCCCTTTCATAAATCCATGCTGACTTGGGCCGATCTGGTCGCTGCTTTCCAAATGCGCTGTTATTACATCTTTAATAATTGATTCCAGCATTTTCCCCACTACCGATGTCAGGCTGACCGGTCTATAATTCCCTGTTTTCTCTCTCCTTCCTTTTTTAAAAAGTGGGGTTACATTAACTACACGCCAATCCATAGGAACTGATCCAGAGTCCATAGAATGTTGGAAAATGACCACCAATGCATCTACTATTTCTAGGACCATTTCCTTAAGTACTCTGGGATGCAGACTATCAGGCTCTGGGGATTTAGCGGCCTTCAATCCCATCAATTTCCCCAACACCATTTCCTGACTAATAAGGATTTCCCTCAGTTCCCGCAGTTTCTCCTTCTCACTAGACCCTCGGTCCCCTAATGTTGTCACTGTTGTAACGTAGGAAACACAGAGGCCAATCAGCGCACAGCAAGCTCCCACAAACAGCAATGTGATAATGACCAGATAATCTGTTTTAGTGAAGTTGGCTAAGGGATAACTATTGGCCAGGACACCGGGGAGAACTCCCCTGCTCTTCTTCGAAATAGTGCCATGGGTTCGATACAGAGTAAACCTCCCACTGTTCCATTGGCCTGGGAGTGTTTGATGGGACAGTGTAGATAGACTTTAGTGTCAGCTGTGGCTCAGTGGGTAGCACTCTCACCTCTGACTCAGAAAGTTGGGGGTTCAAGTCCCACTCCAGGGATTTGAGCACAAAAAAATCTAGGCTGCCACTCAGTGCAGTGCTGAGGGAGCACTGCACTATCGGAGGTGCTGTCTTTTGGATGAAATGTTAAACCGAGGCTCTGTCTGCCTACTCAAGTGGATGTAAAAGATCCCATGACACGATTTTAAAAAAGAGCAGGGGAGTTATCCCTGGTGTCCTGGCAATATTTATCCCTCAATCAACATAACAAAAAAATAGATTTTAGGGTCATTATCCCATTGCTATTTGTGGGAGCTTGCTGTGCGCAAATTGGCTGCCGCGTTTCCTACATTACAACAATGACTACACTCCAAAAGTACATCATTGGCTGTAAAGCGCTTTGAGACGCCTGGTGGTCGTGAAAGGCGTCATTTTTCTATACTAAGCTGTGTATACTTCAGGGACGAGCTTTGTTTGAAGGAAACTATTGCATATTGCTTCCTCTTTACTTTACGATTTGTATGTTAATGTACCAAAGGTACCCAAATTCAATCAGTTTGCTATGTGTCGCCTTTGCTCATCATCATAGGTAGTCCCTCAAAATCGAGGAAGACTGGCTGAACAATCCAATACGGGAATTACAGTCTCTGTCACAGATGGGACAGACAGTCGGTGAAGGAAAGGGTGGATGGGGAGTCTGGTTTGCCGCACGCTCCTTTCGATGCCTGCGCTTGTTTTCCACATGCTCAGCGCCCTCCCGGATGCTCTTCCTTCACTTTGGGTGGTCTTTGGCCAGGGACTCCCAGGTGCCGGTGGGGATGTTGCACTTTATCAAGGAGGCTTTGAGGGTGTCCTTGAAATGTTTCCTCTGCCCACCTGGGGCTCGCTTGCCATGTAGGAGTTTCGAGTAGGGCGCTTGCTTTGGGAGTCTCATGTTGGGCATGCGAACAATGTGGTTCGCCCAATGGTGCTGGTCGAGTGTGGTCAGTGCTTCGATGCTGGGGATGTTGGCCTGATCGAGAACACTGACGTTGGTGCATCTGTCCTCCCAGGGGATTTGCAGGATCTTTTGGAGACATCGTTGCTGGTATTTCTCCAGCGATTTGAGGTGTCCACTGTACATGGTCCACGTCTCTGTGCCATACAGGAGGGCAGGTATCACTACAGTCCTGTGGACCATAAGCTTGGTGTCGGGTTTGAGGGCCTGATCTTCAAACATGCCTTTCCTCAGGCGACTGAAGGCTGCACTGGTGCCCTGGAGGTGGTGTTGAACCTTGTCATCGATGTCTGCCCTTACTGATAATAGGCTCCCGAAGTATGGAAAGTGGTGCACGTTGTCCAGGGTCGCGCCATGGATCTTGATGACTGGGGGGCAGTGCTGTGTGGCGAGGTCAGATTGGTGGAGGACCTTTGTCTTACGGATGTCTAGTGTAAGGCCCATGCTTTCGTACGCCTCGGTGAAGATGTTGACGATGGCTTGGAGTTCAGCCTCTGAATGTGTGCAGACGCAAGCATCGTCTGTGTACTATAGCTCGACAACAGAGGTTGGGGTGGTCTTGCACCTGGCCCAAAGACGTCGAAGGTTGAACAGATTCCCATTGGTGCGATAATTTAGTTGCACTCCAGCAGGGGGAGCTTGTTGAGTGTGAGGTGGAGCATTGCAGCGAGGAAGATCGAGAAGAGGGTTGGCGCGATGACGCAGCCCTGCTTGACCCCGGTCCGGATGTTGATTGGGTCTGTGGTGGATCCGTTGGTCAGGATGATGGCTTGCATGTCGTTGTGGAGCAGGCAGAGGATGGCGACAAACTTTTAGAGGCAGGCAAAATGGAGGGCGCGCTCCATAGTCCCTCGCGGTTAACAGTATCAAAGACCTTTGTAAGGTCAAAGAAGCCCATGTACAAGGGTTGGTGCTGTTACCTGTATTTCTCTTGCCGTTGTCGCGCCATAAAGATCATGTCCGTTGTACCCCATAGTGGACGGAATCCACACTGTGACTCCGGGAGGAGCTCCTCAGCCACAGGGAGAAGACAGTTGAGGAGAATTCTAGCGATGGCCTTCCCAGTGGCTGATAACCGAGATTCCTCTGTAGTTGCCGCAGTCGGACTTGTCCCCTTTTTTAAAGGTGGTCACGATTACTGCATCTCTGAGATCTCCCGGCATGCTCTCTTCCTTCCAGATGAGAGAGATGTGGTCATACATTTGTGCCAATAGTGCCTCTCAGCCATACTTTAGTGCCTCACTGAGCTTTGTTTAATGGAAATTATTGCATATTGCTTCCTCTTTACTTTACAATTTGTATGGTAATGTCCCAAAGGTACTCCAAATCCAATCAATGTGCTACGTGTCACCTTTGCTACACAATACACGATAGCACTGAGCGACTTTAATTCAAACTCTGTTGCTTTCATGTTAGGCAGTGGCGGCTGGATTAACCCATAATTTCAGTTTGCCACACTAATTGGTACGTTCTTTCATTTCATTCCTCAATATTTTCAGTTGCACTTCTGAAAGTTTTTGATGGACGGCAGTTCTCTGCACCTCGCACAAGTATTCAATTCCCATTAGTGAGCAGAAAACAGTGACTGCCAACAAGATATTTGACTGTGATGGGCATCAGAGCTGAACCTGATACCGCTCTCATCTGATGTGGACATTTAGCCTCTTCTGCTGAGGGGTGGACACTGCTGGCACTCACACTGGGACATGCTGACTCGGCATAAGGGGCGACCTGAACACCAGACCTTCCAGCTCCGGATAACACTGCAGGCAGAGTCAGTCCACGAACCAGTGGAACGTTAGCAAACTTGATTTTTTTTCTGCCTGTGGAGGTTTGAAGACCCAGGAGAGATATGTTAATATTGTCATACTATGAGATGTTTTGACAGAATCTTACATGCGTGCACACTTCCCGTCAACATAAATCCTTATGTCGATATTTATAATGGAAACTTGGCACCCTGTAATGACACCCCTTCCGAGTAGAGAGGCTGCAGTGCCACCTCTGGCAGAGAGGTGCAACTACAACATGACACGTTATTAATGTGTATATAGGGATTCATATTGGCAATATATACAAATAAAGAAAGAACGTATGGCTTTAAAATATCTGCATGCCACGATTCCATGATCCCAGTCCTCTAACCCCACTTCACCTGAAGATGATACTTGGTCTTGGCACATTCTGGGGTTCATCATTACGGGGTTAACCATTATGGGGTTCACCATTACTGGGTTCATCATTACGGGGTTAACCATTATGGGGTTCGCCATTACTGGGTTCGCCATTACGGGGTTTACCATTATAGGGTTCACCATTACGGGGTTCACCATTACGGGGTTCACCATTATAGGGTTCACCAATCTGGGGTTCACCATTACGGGGTTTACCATTATAGGGTTCACCATTCTGGGGTTCACCATTACGGGGTTCACCATTACGGGGTTCACCATTCCGGGGTTTACCATTATAGGGTTCACCATTACAGGGTTCACCATTACGGGGTTCACCATTACGGGGTTCACCATTCCGGGGTTTACCATTATAGGGTTCACCATTACAGGGTTCACCATTACAGGGTTCACCATTACGGGGGTCACCATTCCGGGGGTCACCATTCTGGGGTTCACTATTAATGAGTTAATCATTTTGGGGTTCACCTTTACAGGGTTCACCATTCTGAGGTTTATCTGTTTGGGGTTCACCATTCTGGGGTTCACCATTACAGGTTTCACCATTAGGGGATTCACCATTCTGGGGTTCACCATTACAGGTTTCACCATTAGGGGATTCACCATTCTGGGGTTCACCATTACAGGGTTCACCATGCCGGGGCTCACCATTCTGGGGTTCACTATTAATGAGTTCATCATTTTGGGGTTCACCATTACAGCCTTCACCATTCTGGGGTTCACCATTCTGGGGTTCACCATTGTGGGGCTCACCATTACGGGGCTCACCATTACGGGGCTCACCATTACGGGGCTCACCATCAGATTCTCACTCAACCCCTTGATAATTTTTTTAAAAGCAAAACTGAAGAGGCTAGATTCAAAACCAGATCTTAGTTCAAGGAGCTGATGGTTCCGTTTCATTCCCCCCATATTTTCTTCCCCCTTCCACGAAGGTGCTATCTCCTACTGGGAATTTGTACCACGGATACTAGCTGCCCAGTAGATCCTCACCAAAATGACCATTCTTCATTCATGAGCCTGGAAAATGGAATGTCAGCAAACTATTTGACTGTGGAAAGCATCACGGCTACCTTCATCCAGTTCCCACACACACACACTTTTCAGTTGAGTTGGAGAGTGGAGAGGGGAGAGCGGAGTGGGGTGGGGATAGGGTAAATAGGGACTAAGGACAGGGGATTGGGGCTCGAGGGGTGACGAAGAGTAAGGGACAAGGTAAGAGAGTGACAGCGGACTGGAGGTCCGGGGAGAAGGAGTACAGAATCCAGTACTGGACAGTGATTGCGTCCTGCAATCCTGGCTGATTTTTCCCTTATTATCCCAAGGACTCTTTGGCCTATTGCAATTCCCAAGCTGCGGTCATAGAATCTTACAGCACAGAAGGAGGCCATTCAGCCCATCATGCCTGTGCTGGCTCTTTGAAATAGCTACCCAATCAGTCCCATTCCCCCGCTCTTTCCCCAGAACCCTGTCATTTTTTCCCTTCAAGTATTTATCCAATTCCCTTGTGAAAGTTACTATTGAATCTGCTTCCACCGCCCTTTCAGGCAGCGTGTTCCCGATCATAATAACTCGTTGCATTAAAAAAGTCCTCATGTCATCTCTGGTTTGTTTGCCAACTACCTTAAACCTGAATCCTCTGGTCACCTTTACTTGCTGCTCCTCCCTTGGCACCGCTTCCGTTCACCCCTTTCCTGCCTGCTCTCTCTCTCTCTCTCTCTCTCTCTCTGGGCCCATCCCATTTGCCCCTTTACTGACTGTTCCTCTCTCAGGGTCGCTCCCATTCGCACCTTTACTCTCGGGGTCACTCCCGTCCACCATGGTGCTGCTGCTTGCAACTCATAGAAACATAGCGACATAGAAAGTGGGTGCAGGAGTAGGCCATTCAGCCCTTCGAGCCTGTACCATCATTCAATAAGATCACGGCTGATCATGCAACTTTAGTATCCCATTCCTGCATTCTCTCCATACCCCTTGATCTCTTTAGCCATAAGGGCCACATCTAACTCCCTTTTGAATATATCTAACAAACTGGCCTCAACAACGTTCTGTGGTAGAGAATTCCACAGGTTCTCAATTCTCTGAGTGAAGAAGTTTCTCCTCATCTCAGTCCTAAATGGATTACCCCTTATCCTTAGACTGTGACCCCTGGTTCTGGACTTCCCCAACATCAGGAACATTCTTCCTGCATCTAACCTGTCCAATCCCGTCAGAATTTTATATGTTTCTATGAGATCCCCTCTCATTCTTCTAAATTCCAGTGAATATAAGCCTAGTCGATCCAGTCTTTCTTCATATGTCAGTCCTGCCATCCCGGTAATCAATCTGGTTAACTTTCGCTGCACTCACTCAATAGCAAGAATGTCCTTCCTCAGATTAGGAGACCAAAACTGTACACAACAACTATCTAACATTTTGGGATAGACTCTGCAGGAAATGATGTGCATCACCCCATTCCCCAATTCCCCTCTCTCCTCTACCCAACCCCCAGGTTCACTCTGACCCCCAATCCCCAGACTCCCTCTCCCCGAACCTCCAGTCTGTTGTCATTCTCTCCCCTTGCCCCTCACTCTTCCACCCCCGCCGCCCCCTCCCCTCGCCAGAGCCCCAATCCCCTGGCCCTAGTCCCTGTTTACCCTAGACCTGCCTATCCCCCCCCTTCTCCAACCCAACTCCTACCTCACACCAGACGGTTCTGTGTCCGGTCCACCCAAGCGATGTGGCGGCGACGACACTGAACCAGAGTCAAGTCTGAGCGGCAGTCGGTAATGTCACAGAGCGACGGTGGGGTGGAGTGGGGGGGGCGGGGGGCACAGCGGATTCTGGATACCGAAGATGTCACTGGCTGCGAGTGGCAGCGTCAAGGAAATCCCCATTCCGGGGATCCAGGCCCCATTCTGGGAATGCTGGTTCTGTTCCGGCGAATCCAGGCCCCATTCCGAGCAACCCAGACCTGTTCCTCGGAATTCAGGCCCCATTCCGGGAGAATCCCGGGGAACCTGGCCCCTGGTTTGGGATTCCTACTTTGCAGATCTGTGCAATGGGCGTGGGGCCCTGCAGAGCCAATGAGCTGAACCCACGGGGTCCGGCCCGTGTAAATCTGATGGTGAACGGTGTATAAACCGGCTCTTTGTGGTGAGCTGCAGCTGGCACAAGTTAACAAAACAGGGATTTCACCATAAAAAGGGCATCAAACTGAAGGGTTCGGATAAAACAAAGATGGATTATAGAAGGTAATGAAGTCAGCCCAGATTGCACAAGCCACTCCTTCTGCTTTCTGTCATTAACACTGGATGCTGGAGTAGTTGTAATCAGACAATAACGGTGAATGAGTGAGCAGCGTTGCGGAACCAGGATTGCTGATTGCAGCGGTTGAATAGATTGCACTTGTAGCCACTTCATTGTTTTTTCAATTACCAAGGATCTCCTGCTGCCCAAAAACAATCAGTCGACTCCACACACGAGTGGGCTCCATGTATTAACATCGGATGAGTCCGGGTGAAGGTTAAACAACAGACGGAGGTGAAGAGCTGCTTGCAAACCAAAATAAAGATGCACTGACTCTCTGCATTGACCTTGTGCTTGGATTGCGCCTGTCTCCCTTTAGCCATCCATCCACAACTTAGCTTTGCACCTTCTATCGAACATTTTGCGTTAGAGTACATAAATGAATTGAGACGTGATGTGACAAGAGGTGATTGCAGCGTGCTCAGGAGGAACAGGTGACCGTGGACCTATGGGGCTGGAAATTCGGTGATTTTGCGACCGGGATTTTGGTGCTATTTCACCTTTTTTGGTGAAAACCCGATCGGCGCAAATTTCAGTGACGTTTTAGACAACGCTTTTCAGATACTGCTGGTGAGAGGGCCGCCGCCATACAAGACTCGAAATATCGCTTTTGCCAAAGATTTGGCTCTGTGCGCACCCGTATTTTGCGCGAAAAGGCGTTGCAGCCCTTGGATCAGCGGTAAGTATGAAGACCTGCAAAAAAGGTAAGTTAAAGTTTTCATGTTTTAACTCTTTTGCAGCAGTGCGCAAATGTGTGTTGCAAATGTTTTGTGAATTTTTTTTGTTTTGTTTTTTCCAATTCATTTCTAGATGTTTTTCCCGCAAATTTAGGCAACTTTAGTCAGAGGCCGATACCGGTGCGGCCTTGGACTAAAGTTGCTGAAATTTTCGGTTTGCACCGCGAATCCTCGTGCAAAGCCGATCTTTATCTCTGTGGAAATTAAACCTTGAATTTACAGCCTCATAGCGATAACGATGCGATAACGGTAATTTTTGGTGAAAAATACCGTTATCGCTGAGACCCGAATTTCTAGCCCATGAGTCCTAAAGCTCTCCACCAGTGGCCGCTTTCCTCGCCTCATGTCTGGGTCTGTTGTAGACTCATTGGGCCCAAGTTTCCACATGATTTGCGCCCGATTTTTAGAAGCAATTGGTGAAGAACGGACTATCTTAGAAATCGCAATTCTCCACATTTTTTTTTCTGCAGTTCTAGTCAGGTAGAACAGTTCTACTTTGGAACAGAATTTTTTCTTCAAAAGGAGGCGTGTCTGGCCACTGACGCCTGATTTCAAAGTTTCCACAGTGAAAACTTACTCCAAACTAAAGTAGAATGGAGAAAGTGAAGATTTTTGTAGAACTGAAAAAACCTGTTCTACACATTAAAAAATCAGGCGCAGGTTACAAATTAGGCGTCCAGAACGAGGTTGGGGGAGGGGGGGAAAGGGAACTCATTAAATTCTACAATAAATCCTACTTCTACAAATATTATACAAATAAATCCAACCTGAATAAACATTTATAAGCAAAGAAAAGATTAAATAAACCATCTTCCTACCTGTGTGAAAGTGCTTCAGGCACGGAGAATTCTGCAGTCAGCCTGAGGCGCCCGTTCTTCCCACGGGGGGGGGGGGGGAGGGGAGAGGAGGCGCCCGTTCTTCCCGCGGGGGGGGGGGGAGGGGAGAGGAGGCGCCCGTTCTTTCCGCGGGGGGGAATAGGAGGCGCCCGTTCTTCCCGCGGGGGGGGGGGAGGGGGGAAGGAGACAGTGAGAAGGCTGCAAGTGCTGATGGCAATGTGCTTTTATTAAAAAAATGTTCAAAAATTAAACAGCTACAAAGAACTACAAAAATGGCCGAGTGCCAATGTTTTTTTCACACTGAGCATGCGCGAACGCTCCAACGTGCACGCGCAGCGTTGCCGGCAGGAAAAAAACTAATTTAAATAGTAACCGCCCCCTCCCACTTACAAAATCGGCGCGAGTGTAGGCTCCGCCCCCATGGGCGCCGCGCCAGGCAGACAAGGAGCTGCAGAACGCTCCAGAATCGCGATTTTTTTTTTAGGCGCCATTTTAGGCGCGAAAAACGGACGCTCAGCTCGGAGGTGTGCCCGTTTTTTATCGTGTGGAAACTTGGGCCCATTGATAGAGACTGATTGCACTGATAAGTCAACAACTCCATTATTGTTGGATTATGCGACAACCAGGATGGAACTTGGTCTGTTTTGGTTCCTGGGGCTCCTATGTTCCCATTTTTGAACTTTATAGACGGCCGTTGGCTTTGAGCAAATTTCAGGTGGCATCGACTTGTGCCAAAAATGCAAAGCTGGTTAAAAGCACACTCTATCGGCCACGTGATAGTTTATTTCTCCAAGCGACAGGGTAGGAGAGATAAACTAGAAAATGGTAGCCCCATTAGTTTAATGTCTGTTGTGGGCAAGTTACTAGAATCTGTTATTCGGGAAGAGTGACTGAGCACTTGGACCAATATGATCTGATCAAATTGAGCCAGAATGGATTTGTAAAGGGTAAGTCATGTTTAACGAAACTAGTTGAATGTTTTGAGGAGGTAACTAGCATGGTAGGTAATGGAGTGTCTATGGATGTTATTTAATGAATTTCCAGAAGGCATTCGATAAGGTTCCACTTAAGAGATTGTTAACAAAAATGAGAGGGCATTGAATTGAAGGCAACCTATTGACATAGGTAGGGAATTGGTTAGGAGGCAGAGAGTAGGTACAATGGGCATGTATTCCAATGGGCACGTACTATGTGGACCACCCCAACCTGTGTGAGAACACCACCGCAGGTCGGGGCTATATATAGAGCTGGAGCGCTGGGCCCTGGAACATCGTGGGTGAAGGTGCGGCGAATGAGGGTATGAGGCCCAGAAGAGCCAAGGGCTCAGGGGCAGCACGGTCCAGCCCACACTGCGATATGTGTGCACACTAGGTCCGTGCAGCAGAGCAGGTCTCCAGTTGTCCTGGTTAACCCTTGCCACTGGACCAAGACCTCGCTCTGTCAAGCCAGTGTGGTGGCTGATGTGCAACGGTCACCACACGTTAAAAAAATCCACGCACAGACATCTTCCACTCCCTCAACTGGAGTTCAGGACTGGAACATCGGGTCCGTCATTGA
Organism: Pristiophorus japonicus; assembly: GCF_044704955.1. NCBI lineage: Eukaryota > Metazoa > Chordata > Chondrichthyes > Pristiophoridae > Pristiophorus > Pristiophorus japonicus. Next base: position 61,216,633 of record NC_091998.1, on the reverse strand, counting down.
AACATTTGTGAACTCATGTGGAAGCAAGTCATCCTCGTTCGAGGGACAGCCTATGATGACTCCAATTGGCAGCATGTGACTAATGGTGTCTCCCAGGGATGTGTACTGGGGCCTCAGCTTTTCACTATATTTATCAATGACTGAGATGAAAGAATAGAGAGCCATATATCTAAGTTTTCTGACAACACTGTGTCAGATGGCACAGTAAATAGTGGAGCTGGTAGCAGAAAGTTGCAGAAGGACATTGATAGATTAAGTGAGTGGGCAAAACTATGACAGATGGAGTTCAATGTGGGAAAGTGTGAGGTCATCCACTTTGGACCTAAGAAAGATAGATCGGAGCATTTTCTAAATGGCGAGAAGCGAGGAACTGTGGAGCAGCAGAGAGATGTACAGAAATCACTAAAAGCTCGTGGACAAGGACAAAAAAGAATTTAAACACTAATGGAATGTTTGCCTTTATCTCAAGGGGGCTCGAACACAAAGGGTGAAAGTGATGCTTCAGTTGTATAGAGCTCTGGTTAGACCACATCTGGAACACTGTGTTTAGTTTTGGCCTTGGGGGTGCAGCACAGATTCATCAGAATTATACCGGGGCTAAATTATGAGGACAGGTTGCATAGCTTAGGCTTGTATTCCCTCGAGTATAAGAGATTGAGTGGTGATCTAATTCAAGTGTTTAAGATGATTAAAGGAATTGAAATTCTCATCCACGCCTTTGTTATCTCTTGATTTGACTATTCCAATGCACTCCTGGCCTGCCTAACATCTGCTACCCTCCATAAATTTGAGATCATTCAAAACTCTACTGTTCATGTCCTAACTCGCACCAAGTCCCGTTCACCCAGCACTACTGTGCTCGATGAACTACATTCGATCCCAGTAAAGCAACGCCTTGATTTTAAAATTCTCATCCTTGTTTTCAAACCCCTCCATGGCCTATCGTTCCTCCCTATTTCTCCAATCTCCTCCAGCCCCACAACCCCCGAGATGTCTGCGCTCCTCTAATTCAGCCCTCTTGAGCATCGCTGATTATGATAGCTCAGCCATCAGTGACCGTGCCTTCTGTTGCCTAGGCCCTAAGCTCTGGAATTCCCTGCCTAAACCTCTCCGCCTCGCTACCTCTTTTTCCTCCTTTAAGCTGCTCCTTAAAACCAACCTCTTTGACCAAGCTTTGGGTCATCTGCCCTAACATCTCCTATGTGGCTTGGTGTCAAATTTTGTTTGAAAACGCTCCTACAAAGTGCCTTGGGACATTTTACTAGGTTAAAGGCAATATATAAATGCAAGTTTTTGTGGTGCCAAGCCCAAATGGTGAATGATGCATCCTCCAGGAGTCTTGTACTGCTCCACTGGAAAACATTTTACAACTATCTTAATATTGCAGTATAACTGCACCTTCAATTACTGTCTTAAACTCCCTGATGATCATTTGCTGTTCTTTATAACAAATATAACCAATACCAGGCAGTGTCTAACAATGCAGATGGGCACAACTTCACAGAAGAAGAGGTAGCTTCGGACAAAGGTACAGACAAGTGAATCTTTGGAATTCTCTACCCCAGAGGTCTGTGGAGGCTCAGTCGATGAGTATATGCAAGACAGTGATCGATAGATTTTTGGATATTAAGGGAATGAAGGGATATGGGGATAATGTGGGAAGGTGGAGTTCAGGTAGAAGATCAGCCATGATCTCATTGAATGGTAGAGCAAGTGTGAGGGGAAAAATGACCAACTCCTGCTCCTATTTCTTATGTTCTTATGCTCCTCTTTCTTATGTTTTCTCAGGATAGTCACGTGTGCTGTAAGAACAATGGTTACAGGATAGGGACTTGTCTAAAGCAGGATAATTGTGAGAAGGATAGAAGGGATACTGAAGGTCACAGGGAGGAACCCAGTGCTGATAGTCTACCTAGGAGTCGATGACACAGTGAGAAATAAAAAGGTCACAGACACAAAATCATCCCCAAACTCTGGGACAGGGGATCAAAGTAACATTCTCTGGTCTACTCATGGAAGATAAGAAACGTCACAAACTCCAGCAAACGGACTCTTGCAGAATCTTTGGGTCACCTTGGATTTGGAACTCTAGAGATAACAATAGATAAATTCGATGCAGATTTTGTCCAGCTGTTAAGCAGGGAGAGGATGTCTGGAGTGAGTGCAAATAGACAGGCTGTTGGATGGTTAGAGGTTCACTCAGGTTCAGGGCTGTGATTGGGAAGAAAATTTAAATTAGAGAAAAAGGTTTTGCGCAACATGATTGGTGAACAACAAAAGTAGAAAATTACTATTTGGGAAGGAGAAATTTTAACATTTACCAAATGAGGATGAAGAAAATGAACACATCTGTTGGTCACAGCACACACAAGGTTTATACTAACGTTGTAATGCTAACCGGATGAGACGTTAAACCGAAGCCCCGTCTGCACTCTCAGGTGGACGTAAAAGATCCCATGTCACTATTTCGAAGAAGAGCAGGGGAGTTATCCCTGGTGTCCTGGCCAATATTTCATCATCATAGGAAGTCCCTCGGAATCAAGCAAGACTTGCTTCCACTCTTAAAATGAGTCCTTAGGTGGCTGAACAGTCCAATACGAGAGCCACAGTCCCTGTCACAGGTGGGACAGATAGTCATTGAGGGTAAGGGAGGGCAGGACAGATTTGCCGCACGCTCTTTTCGCTGCCTGCGCTTGATTTCTGCATGCTCTTGGCGATGAGACTCGAGGTGCTCAGCGCCCTCCCGGATGCACTTTCCTCCACTTAGGGCAGTCTTTGGCCAGGGACTCCCAGATATTGGTGGGTATGTTGCACTTTATCAGGGAGGCTTTGAGGGTGTCCTTGTAACGTCTCCTCTGCCCACCTTTGGCTTGTTTGCCGTGAAGGAGTTCCGAGTAGAGCGCTTGCTTTGGGAGTCTCGTGTCTGGCATGCAGACAATGTGGCCTGCCCAGCAGAGCTGATCGAATGTGGTCAGTGCTTCAATGCTGGGGATGTTGGCCTGGTTGAGGGCACTAATTGGGTGCGTCTGTCCTCCAGGGGATTTGTAGGATCTTGCGGAGACATCGTTGGTGGTATTTCTCCAGAGGTGTCTACTGTACGTGGTCCATGTCTCTGGGCCATACAGGAGGGCGGGTATTACTACAGCCCTGTAGACCATGAGCTTGGTGGTAGATTTGAGGGCCTGGTCTTCAAACATTCTTTTCTTCAGGTGGCCGAAGGCTCCACTGGTGCACTGGACACAGTGCTGAATCTCGTCATCAATGTCTGCTCTTGTTGATAAGAGGCTCCCGAGATATGGGAAATGGTCCACGTTGTCGAAGGCTGCGCCGTGGATCTTGATGACTGGAGGGCAGTGCTCTGCGGCGAGAACAGGCTGGTGGAGGACCTTTGTCTTACGGATGTTTAGCATGAAGCCCATACTTTCATACGCTTCAGTAAATATGTTGACTATGACTTGGAGTTCAGCCTCTGTATGTGCACAGACGCAGGCGTCATCCGTGTACTGTAGCTCGATGTCAGAGATTGGGGTGGTCTTGGACCTGGCCTGGAGACGGCGAAGGTTGAACAGGTTCCCACTGATTCTGTCGTTCAGTTCCACTCCAGCAGGGAGCTTGTTGACTGTGAGGTGGAGCATGTCAGCGAGGAAGATTGAGAAAAGGGTTGGGATGATTACGCAGCCCTGTTTGATCCCGGTCCGGACGCGGATTGGGTTTGTAATGGATCTGATGGTAAGGATCCAATATTTATTGCCAATATTTATCTCTTAATCAACAATGACAAAAACAGATTATCTGGTCATTATCACATTGCTGTTGTGCGCAAGTTGGCTGCCGCGTTTCCCACATGACAACAGTGACTAAACCTCAAAAGTACTTCAATGGCTGTAAAGCGCTTCGAGACGTCCGGTGGCCTTGAAAGGCGCTATATAAATGCAAGTCTTTCTTACTTTTGTTTAACCATATCAGCCATTTCCGAACACACTTTTATCTCCATCTAACACTGATAGGAGTTAGAGACAGCACTAAACTATGTGTCACGTTACCTTTGCAATGTGATACTGCCCTCTTTCTTTCAGAAAACAGAATGTTACCTGAGGTGATCGTTTCTCAGTGTATTTCAGCTCTTGAAAGGAACAAGAAAGAGAATTTTGACAATGTCCACCTGTGTTTGTGTGTGCATGAGTTTGTGCAGGGAGCTTGGGTGTCAGCACAGTGATTCTGGACTGCAGAGTGCAAAACTGCAGAGTGCACAGAGAGGTTTTACAGCACTACACATTGTGCAACACAGGTTAAAAAGACAAAAAAGAAAGACTTGTATTTATATGGTGCCTTTCATGACCTCAGGACATCCCAAAGTGCATTATAGACAATGAAATACTTTTGAAGTGTCGTCACTGTGGTAATGTAGGAAACGCGGCAGCCAATTTCCGCACAGCAAGCTCCCACGAACAGCAATCTGATAATGATCAGATAATCTGTTATAGTGATGTTGATTGAGAGATAAATATTGGTCAGGACACCGTGGATAACTCCCCTGCTCTTCTTCGACTAGTTCCATGGGCTCTTTTACGCCCACCTGAGAGGGCATACGAAGTCTCTGAGTTAACATCTAGTCAGAAAGACGGCACCTCCAACAGGTCAGCACTCCCTCCCAGTGCAGTACTAGATACTTGTGCTTATGGTCCATAGGATACCCAGGGAAGCAGAAAGATAGAATTTCCAAACAGAAACTGTCTTATTCCTTGCAAAATGGTCCTGGACGTCAGTTTGTCGCTGATTTCACCCACCATCAACTTTATTAAGACCAGTGGACTAGAAATTCGGTTGGATAGCGCACCTCGCGAAGGTCGGAACAGGGGCGCTAAAAAGTTTGTAGCCACGAGTGCCGACATTCGCGCAGCTTGGTAAATTCAGTGTGCTGGTACCTGCGATGCTGAGGAGTATCGCCCGGGTGCAACGCCCCCGGTATCGACACGGAGGCAACATTTGGTTTGTGCTGCACCTGTAGTGACCCCTAGTGACCCCGCCAGAGAAAGCTGGCGTGCAGAACTGTCCCGGGCCGCTAAGGAAAGGAATGACTGCGTGAGGTAAGTGTGATTGGTCTATATTTTTTTTTACTATTTAGCTTTATTTGGGGTGAGTAACATATGCGGAATGTTTTTTGTATTTTTTTCCCGTTCTTTTGTGGGAAGATTGGAACATAGGAATAGGATTGGCCATTCAGCCCCTCGAGCCTATTCCACCATTCAATGGATCATGGATGATCTGTGACCTAACTCCATAGACTTGCCTTTGCCATGTATCCCTTAATATCTTTGGCTAACAAAAATCTATCAATCTCAGATTTAAAATGAACACTTAAACTAGCATCTATTGCCATTTGCGGAAGAGAGTTCCAAATTTCTACCACCCTTTGAGTATAGAAGTGTTTCCTAAATTAACTCCTGAAAGGCCTGGCCCTAATTTTTAGGCTATGCCCCCTCGTCCTAGAATCCCCAAGCAGCGGAAATAGTTTCTCTCTACCTACCCTATCTGTTCCCCTTAATATCTTGAAAACTTCAATCAAATTATCCCTTAACTTCCTAAATTCCAAGGAATACAATCCAAGATTCTGTCCTCGCAATTTAACCCCTGGAGTCCGGGTATCATTTGGAATCGAACCAAAAACCCAGGGCCAACATGCAGAATGCCCCTCAGTGTCAGTTTTTTGGATGAGACGTTAAACCGAGGCCCCTTCTGCCCTCTCAGGTGGACCTAAAAGATCCCATGGCACTATTTTCAAGAAGAGCAGGGAAGGTATCTCCGGTGTCCTGGCCAATATTTATCCCTCAATCAACATAACAAAATACCGATTATCCAGTCATTATCACATTGCACTATAGAAATGGAAGTCTTTATTTCTAACAACTAACGTTTCTTGCGCTCAGTAAAAGATGGGAACTTTCCAGTGGAGAGAGAGCGAAAAGTGACGGGGGAGGAGATGAAATTAAAACTAGTGAATTAAAAAAAATATAGTTGAAAGCCAAGGTCCTGACTTTAATTCAAGGTTTTAGGCGATGAGGTGAGTTCTGGGCGGGAAGCCCACTGACACCAGGTAGCTGGCAGGATCGGCTGCAGGCTGGTTTTGCGGAGTTCCCGTGTACGGGAGGGGAGGGGAGTCATTGGCAGCCGAGGTCTAAGCTTTCCTTGTGGGGCCCGGCAGAGCAATCCTGTCCATTCTGGCCCCACAGGAAAGGTAAAAAGTCTTCCCTATTTGGGGCTCTTCTGGCCCTGGCTCCTCTTCCCGCTGTCTTCGCTTGGTCGAAAAGCTACAGCAACTTCCCCACTCAGGCCTCCAGTTAAACTTGCAATCGGGTCCTTTTGCATTGCCCAGACCAAACACGCAAATGTAATGTTTAGAACAGCGAGTTCCTGGTGGCTTTCTAGTGGGTAAGTAACCTGGGCTATTCTAACGACCCACCCACCTGGTTTCTTCTGTGTGGGTGGGGTTAAAACTGCCCAAATCTTCTACAAATTATGCATTTTTATTTGCTCGACTGGAAGGCTGACAGATATGGCAACCCATCTCTGTACCTCAAGAGCCTGCAAACCAAGTTAATGAGAAATGTGCGCAGGTAACGGGTCTGCAAATCGACACACTCCACTTAGAGACAGCTTGAACACGGATGGATAGAGCCAAGGCTTAAGGACCCCCCATGTGAGAGCAGGGGGATTGCTGGCAGAGTCCAGTCAGCTAAAACTCTGCTGGTTACCCACACAGAGCACTGGTAACTTCCCGCTGCTTGACCAACCTTGGCCACTGGTTTGTAGGGTTATTGGGAGTTGGGAGAATCCAAACTCTCAGTGATAGACATATCCCTCCTGATCCCATCAACGATCCAGGCTGACAGCTCGTTTATCAAACAGTGCATTGGATTACAGCCCAGCTCAGTTATCCAATTACCAAGTACTCCACAGAAGGTTGACTTGCTTCCAATCTTTCATTATCAGACATATCATCTTATAGCCATATGTTTTTATGAGAGGGATCTCATAGAAACATATAAAATTCTGACGGGATTGGACAGGTTAGATGTAGGAAGAATGTTCCTGATGTTGGAACCAGGGGTCACAGTCTAAGGATAAGGGGTGAGCCATTTAGGACCGAGATGAGGAGAAACTTCTTCACTCAGAGAATTGTGAACCTGTGGAATTCTTTAACGGAAAGTTGTTGAAGCCAGTTCGTTAGATATATTCAAAAGGGAGTTAGATGTGGCCCTTACGGCTAAAGGGGTCAAGGGGAATGGAGAGAAAGCAGGAATGGGGTACAAAAGTTGCATGATCAGCCATGACCATATTGAATGGTGGTGCAGGCTCGAAGGGCCAAATGGCCTGCTCCTGCACCTATTTTCTATATTTCTATGTTTCAAAGAGTTGCTGCTAACCCCTTAGCTCCCACTCCAAATCCAAGCAGGACATTCACTATTTTGTCCTTAACAACTGGCAAGTGCAGTTTTGAGGCTTGTAATTCTCATGAACGGGATAGAAAGTGTTTCGAGAGAGCTTGAGCAAGGAGCATGCGCCTGAGGGAGAATGCAAAGGCAAGCATATACTCCGCTGGGTACGGCAATGAGTGACTAAGCACACAGACTGGGCAGGTCCCAGATTTCAACCTGATTCTCACGAGGCAGCAGAAGGGGTGCTATATTGGTCTCAGCACCCTGGAAGTGAAAATCAGCAGGGTTCCTGCTCCTGATTGGAATCCCGTGACTCTCACTGGGAATCGTGCAGATGTGGATATAGGATGGACATTATTGAGCTTGGCTTCTGAAACGCACTGTCCAGATGTGCCGATGAAAAGTGAACACTTGCATGACACGCTGCACCGCAATAGGCAACCATGCAACCTCAGCCAAGTGCCAACTCCACAGATTCAAGGGGGGAGAAAATAGTCAATTAATCGCTTACTCACTTTCTTGTTCACTGTCTGTGAGAATCCTGTGTTTTGATTGGTTGCTGAGACAACTGGTTAATGTCACATCAGCTCGCACTAGGGGATCCCCACTATACTCTGTTGATTTGAATCGAATGTCAGAAAACTCAAACTTCTCAACACTGAGATCGCAAATTTCGGGCCAATGAAAAAAGGACGAACATTAGCAGTACACATGAATGAAGTGACCAAACCGAAAAGCACATCCCCAAGACATAAGAACATAAGAACATAAGAAATAGGAGCAGGATTAGGCCATACGGCCCCTCGAGCCTGCTCCACCATTCAATAAGATCATGGCTGATCTGATCATGGACTCAGCTCCACTTCCCCGCCCGCTCCCCATAACCCCTTATCCCCTTATCGTTTAACAAACTGTCTATTTTTGTCTTAAGTTTATTCAATGTCCCAGCTTCCACAGCTCTCTGAGGCAGTGAATTCCACCGATTTACAACCCTCAGAGAAGAAATTTCTCCTCATCTCAGTTTTAAATGGGCGGCCCCTTATTCTAAGATCATGCCCTCTAGTTCTTGTCTGCCCCATCAGTGGAAACATCCTCTCTGCATCCACCTTGTCAAGCCCTCTCATAATCTTATACATTTCGATAAGATCACCTCTCATTCTTCTGAATTCCAATGAGTAGAGGCCCAACCTACTCAACCTTTCCTCATAAGTCAACCCCCTCATCTCTGGAATCAACCTAGTGAACCTTCTTTGGACTGCCTCCAAAGCAAGTATATATTTTCGTAAATATGGAAACAAAAACTGCACGCAGTATTCCAGGTGTGGCCTCGCCAATACCCTGTATAACTGTACATCATATTACATCATCATCATCATAGGCAGTCCCTCGAAAAGTGAGTACTTAGGTGACTGAACAGTCCAATATGGGAACCACAGCCTCTGTCACATATGAGACATACAGTCATTGAGGGAAAGGGAGGGTTGGACGGGTTTGGGGCACACTCCTTCCGCTGCCTGCGCCTGTTTTCTGCATGCTTTCGGCGATGAGACTCAGAGGTGCTGCGCCCTCCCAGATGCACCTCCTCTATCTAGGGCGCTCTTTGGCCAGGGATTCCCAGGTGTCGGTGGGGTTGTTGCACTTTATCAAGGAGGCTTTGAGGGTGTCCTTGAAACGTTTCCTCTGCCCACCTGGGGCTCACTTGCCATGTAGGAGTTCCGAGTAGAGTACTTGCTTTGAGAGTCTTGTGTCAGGCATGCGAACAATGTGGCCCGCCCAACAGAGCTTGTCTAGTGTGGTCAGTGCTTCGATGCTGGGGATGTTGGCCTGATCGAGGAAGCTAACGTTGGTGCGTCTGTCCTCCCAGGGGATTTGCAGGATCTTGCGGAGACATGGTTGGTGGTATTTCTCCAGCGATTTGAGGTGTCTACTGTATATGGTCCACGTCTCTGAGTCATCAAGATCCACGGCGCAGTCCTGGACAATGTGGACCACTTTTCATACCTCGCGAGCCTATTATCAGCAAGGGCAGACATCGACAACGAGGTTCAACACCGCCTCCAGTGCGCCAGTGCAGCCTTTGGCCGCTTGAGGAAGAGAGTTTTCGAAGATCAGGCCCTCAAATCTGCCACCAAGCTCATGGTCTACAGGGCTGTAGTGATACCCGCCCTCCTGTATGGCTCAGAGATGTGGACCATATACAGTAAAACATATTACATGGTGAGATACGCTTACAGCCTCAGTACACAACCTTAGGCTCAGGTTCGCTGATAGGATTTGAATCATTTTGTTAAAAATATAAAAGTGCCGTACTTTAGAATGTGAATGACTATGACCTATGACATTACTGTGTTATATTTCCATGGGAGGAAAGCTGATTCAGCACTGATTGTGTTTTCAAACAACTACTTTCTACATCACTGACACATTACGATTGTATCTACTGATGCCAAGTATCTCAGTCGGATTTATAATACACTTAAACACATGGCTGTGACGATCAGACTCATTTCTCCGTGTGCTTTGGTCAATGTGGCTCCCCTCACACCACACCATTTTTATCTTGACATGCGGAGAACGTGCTTGACCATTTGACCAATTCCATCAAAGATCTGGTGATCGTGGTGGTCAGTGTCCCACATGGAGGCCGGAGTTGTGATCACCTTGTTCTTCTCATCAACATGTGCGTCATGAAGGGACTGGTTAAGGGTAAATACCGAAAAAAACATCCACATCATACATAAACCCCCCCCCGAACCCCTCGATTAGATTCCATTCTGTAACTCACTCCCAGATATCCATTATTCTATATATAAAGCCCCCAAATAGATTCCAGTCTGTAACTCACTGCCAGGTATCGCTATTCTATATATAAAGCCCTCAAACCCCTCAATTAGATTCCAGCCTGTAACTCATTCCCGGATATGTTATTCTATATATAAATCCCATGAACCTCTCGATTAGATCCTGCCTATAACTCACTCCCATGTATCTGCTATTCTATATATAACCCCGCTCCCCCCTCCAAAACCCCTTGATTAGATTCCAGCCTGTAACTCATTTCCAGGCATCTGTTATTCTATATATAAATCACTTGAACCCCTCGATTAGATCCAGCCTGTAACTCATTCCCATGTATCTGTTATTCTATACATAAAGCTCCCCCACCCCCAAACCCCTCGATTAGATTCCAGCCTGTAAATCACTCCCTGGTATCCATTAGTCTATATATAAACCCCCTCGAACCCCTTGATTAGATTCCAGTCTGTAACTCATTCCCAGGGGTCTGTTATTCTATATATAAACTCCTTGAACCCCTTGGTTAGATCCAGCCTGTAACAAAGTCCTGGGTACTCGTGCAGTGCCTCCTGCTGTCTGAACAGGATATGAAAGGCTCTCTCTCACCACGTGCTTGGCTCCCATGTTCTTGACGGCACTGGTCATGATACATACAACAAGGTCAGCAGTTGTTGTCATTACTGTCATGACCCTTGGTGACCTTGATTCCAGGGAGCTCTCGGCAAGCCAGGATTGCAGACATGCAGGAAAGGCTGAGATTTGAAGAACAATAATTAGTAATAATTACCATTTCCTGTATCAGTCAGGAACTCTAACTGATATTTGCAGTAACATGGTAAATGCATTGAAAGAAGATGGTTACAACTTTCTTCAAATGGTGACCTTGGCAATACCCCCCCCTATAGTTTCTACATAAGTATCTCTGTGACTCACTCACTCCAGGTTCCAGATCTCATGCTTACACAGATAGCTCATGTAAAGGTGATCTAAGAACATAAGAGCGTAAGAAATAAGAGCAGGAGTAGGCCATTCGGCCCCTCGAGCCTGCTTCACCAATAAGATCATGGCTGATCTTCTACCTCAACTCCGCTTTCCTGCCCGTTCTCCATTTTCCTCGACCCTTAATATTCAAAAATCTATCAATCTCTATCTTGAATATACTCAGCGATGGAGCATCAACAGTCTTCTGGGGTAGAGAATTCCAAAGATTCACATCGTTTTGAGTAAAGAAATTTCTCATCTCAGTCCTAAATGGCTGACCCCTTATTCTGAGACTGTGATCTCTGGTTCTAGACTTTCCAGCCAGAGGAAACATCCTCCCAGCATCTACCCTGGCAAGCACTGTAAGAAGTTTTAGAAAAAGGACATTTAGAAAATCATAATACAAATCAAGCAGAGTCAACATGGTTTTATGAAAGGGAAATCGTATTTGACGAATTTATTAGATTTCTTTGAGCAGGGTAGATAAAGAGGAACCAATAGATGTAGTATATGTGAATTTCCAAAAGGCATTCGATAAGGTGCCACATAAAAGGTTACTGCACAAGATAAGAGCTCATGGTGTTAGGGGTAATATATCAGCATGGATAGAGGGTTGGCTAACTAACAAAAATAGAGTCGGGATAAATGGGTTATTTTCAAGCTGGCAAATTATAACTAGTGGGGTGCCACATGGATCAGAGTTGGGGCCTCAACTATTAACAATCTATATTAATGACTTGGATGAAGGGACCGAGTGTATTGTAACCAAGTTTGCTGACGATACAAAGATAGGTGGGGGAGCAAATTGTGAGGAGGACACAAAGAGTCTGCAAAGGACATAGACAGGCTCAGTGAGTGGGCAGAAAATTAGCAGATGGAGTATAATGTGGGAAAATGTGAGGTTATCCACTTTGGTAGGAAGAATAGAAAAGCAAAATATTATTTAAATGGAGAGAGATTACAGAATGCTGCGGTACAGAGGGATCTGGGTGTCCTCATACATGACACACAAAAAGTTAGCATGCAGGTACAGCAAGTAATTAGGCAGGCAAATGGAATGCTGGCCATTATTACAAGGGAGATGGAGTATAAGTGTAGGGAAGTCTTGCTACAACTGTACAGGGCATTAGTGAGACTACACCTAGAGCACTGCGTACAGTTTTGGTCTCCTTATTTAAGGAGGGATTCACTTGCATTGGAGGCAGTTCAGAGAAGGTTCACTAGATTGATTCCTGGTATGAAGGGGTTGCCTTATGAGGAAAGGTTGAGCAAGTTGGACCTATATTCATTGAGTTTAGAAGAATGAGAGGTGATCTTATTGAAGCATATAAGATTCTGAGGGGGCTTGACAGGGTAGATGCTGAGAGGATGTTTCCCCTCGTGGGAGAATCTAGAACTAGGGAGCATCGTTTCAGAATAAGGAGTCACCCATTTAAGATGGAGATGAGGAGGAATTTCTTCTCTCAGATGTCCATAAATCTGTGGAATTCTCTACCCCAGAAAGCTGTGGAGGCTGAGTCATTGAATATATTGAAGGTTGAGATCAACAGATTCTTGAACTATAGGGGTGTCAAGGATTATGGGGAACAGGCAGGAAAGTGGCGTTGAGGCCAAGAGCAGATCAGCCATGATCTAATTAAATGGCGGAGCAGGTTCGAGGGGCCGTATGGCCTACTCCTGCTCCTATTTCTTATGTTCTTATGTAGCTGCTTGCTCCGAAGTAGGCTTCCCACAAAGATCTCGCTATCTCTGTGGTGAGAATTTCAGTTTTTCCGACAGTGCAGCCAGTGTCGGAGCAGTGAGTGACTGACCGCAACTTCAGGATTTCCGTGTTAGGACTCGCATGCACTACATCCTGAAGTTGCGGTCAGTTTCAAAGGGGTAATGACATCGAACGCTGTTCATTCGATGTTATTACCCACCGTAAATTGTGGGCCATTATCTCTGGGCCAGCTCCACCAATCAGGTGCAGAGTTTTACCCCACCTCTATCGGGCTATCAGGAACTCAGGAAGAATCGAGATCAGTGGTCAAACGCTGGGGCCATCAGCAGGACTTGGGCCACACACACACAAAAAGAAAGACTTGCATTTATATAGCGCCTTTCACGATCACCTGATATCCCATAGTGCTTTACAGTCAATTAAGTCATTTTGAACACTGTTGCAATGTAGGAAACGTGGCAGCCAATTTGCGCACAGCAAGATCCCACAAACAGCAATGTGATAATGACCAGATAATCTGTTTTAGTGATGTTGATTGAGGGATAAGTATTGGCTAGGACCATGATGCCGTGTTTCAGCAGCCATTTCCCTCAAAAATGTGAGGGTTCCCATTACTGATCATTATCCAGTGATTCCTGTTGGAATGTGTGCGCGTGCAGGTGCTTTGGAAGTATTTGTTTCAGTCACGATGTCCTACAACCCTAACCCCATGCTTTTCCAGCCTTGCCTGCTGGAAGCAAATATCAGGAAATTATGAGTAAGGATGAGGGGGTTGACTTATGAGGAAAGGTTGAGTAGGTTGGGCCTCTACTCATTGCAATTCAGAAGAATGAGAGGTGATCTTATCGAAACGTAAAAGATTATGAGGGGGCTTGACAAGGTGGATGCAGAGAGAATGTTTCCACTGATGGGGGAGACTAGAACTAGAGAGCATAGTCTTAGAATAAGGGGCTGCCCATTTAGAACTGAGATGAGGAGAAAATTCTTCTCAGAGGGTTGTAAATCTGTGGAATTCACTGCCTCGAAGAGCTGTGGAAGCTGGGACATTGAATAAATTTAAGACAGAAATGGACAGTTTCTTAAATGATAAAGGGAATAAGGGGTTATGGAGAGCGGGCAGGGAGGTGGAGCTGAGTCTATGATCAGATCAGCCATGATCTTATTAAATGGTGGAGCAGGCTCGAGGGGCCGTATGGCCTACTCCTGTTCCTATTTCTTATGTTCTTATGACACAAAGAACAGAAGATTCGATGGTTAGCAGGTTTTGAAATATTCCAGCTCCTGGACGCAGGCGACAATGTAGCGGAAGTTTACAGACAGACAGAATGGCGATGAAAGCACGTACAGCAAATCCAGTTGCAGCAAAAGACGCCAAAATTCGGACAGCTGCAGGCGTGTACGTTCTGCCATATGCATTCCTGCCTGAAAATGACATTACTTTGTGTACAGTACTTGCTGATACATCTTTATGTTGCAAAATTTGTTTGGTGTTATCGCTGGTGGACGTAAATGCCTGGGTTATCGTTATGGCTTTGCTCAGGTTCGGTGTTTCAGCAGTCCATAGTTTGCGAAGGATAACCTCATGGCCAGTGCCAAGCACAAAAATGTCTCTTAGCATTTGCTCCAGGAATCCACCGAATTCGCAATGTCCTGCAAGGTGCCTTAGTTCGGCGATGTAGCTCGCCACTTCCTGGCTTTCAGACCGTTGACATGTATAAAATCAATACTTTGCCGTCAGAATGCTCTCCTTCGGAGTTAAGTGCTCCCAGACCAGCGTACACAGTTCTTCATACGATTTGGTTGTTGGTTTCACCAGAGCAAGAGGATTCTTCATGAGTCCATAGTTGCCCCGCAGACGGTAAGGAGGATCGCCCTTCGTTTGGCAGCATTCTCACTCCCTTCCAGCTCGTTGGCCACGAAGTATTGGTCGAGTCGCTCGACAAAGGCCTCCTAATCGTCACCTTCTGAGAATTTCACCAGGATACCAACAGTTCTCTGCATTTTCGCGTGAACGTTCGTTATCTATTACTCGTCGCCAGTTGTTATGTCTCAAATAAAGCAATGTGACTGAGTACTGTAGACTTGAGTAAGTGTGACCTTAGTCTCTTTATTCTGACTCCAGAGTGCTGGCACAGCATGGGAGGCTTGATTATATGCAGTGCTCCCAAAGGATGCTGGGATCCCTTGGGACTCCAACAGATGCACCCCCTGGTGGCGGTAGAATGATGGTTACAAGGTGTTGCATACATAACAACTGAGGTGGAGGAATCTGATTGTGGTGACTGAGTGGATGTGGGAAGGAAGCTGTGCTGAAGGTCAAGCAATACATCAAGGTTCTAAATCTCGTAACTGCGGCTTAGGTGGCAGAGGGGAGTGAAATCCGGAGACATTTAGATATTGTGCGAGCTTTGGCCGATTGTGATTGCACCCATGTGAGGTGGGAGTTGTGCAAAGAGTTGTGTCCCAATGTCTCAGTTCGGATGACTGTCTCTAGCTTTCAATATGTTGTATAACTGTAATTAACCTCCTCCCTCTCAGACACCATGATGGCATGTTCAGCGGACAGGGGGAACGCAGCCATTTTAACTCCCACGCCTCATTTAAATATTGCAGCACTGACTCCCCCCCCCCCAAAATTGGCAAGACTGACGTCAGGGGCAGCGAGCGGGAGATTGGCTTGGGCCACCAGAACTCGTCTCAATCTTAACCCCCCCCGCCCACACATGATCTTTTCTGGACGAGGGGGGTCAATACAAGCCCCACGTGTTATATTTGTCTCTGTGCCTGTCTGTAGTCTCAAACCTGTTGTCCCCTGGCATGGGCTGACTCTTGGTGTGGTCAATGACGTGTGTTTGCTGCATGTTTGGGGCAAACATCTGGAACTTGGCTCCATTGCGACTCAGATGATATATCACACTGCAAGATAGGGAGCGAGAGAACGAGAGATTGGCCTTGCTTGCACCTATGTCATCTACCATCCGATTGTAGATTCTTTGCAGATTCAGTACATTGTTACTGTATAAATGTGTTTACAGTAAAGATACAGCTAAAGTATGCAGACTGATGTCTTGTGTAAACTTAAACTTGCATTCTTATGCATGACGTCAATGGGACATGTTAATATGTACTGTAGATGCTACTTGGGCTGCCCTGTGCATTCTCCTGTCGACTCCAAAAGGTGGTAAATATCACATACTTAGAGCATTATTTTCAGGCTAAAATCAATAATTCAATTGATTTACAGGCAATAGGATTGCTTAGAAACAGAAATAATACAAGTAACTAACAATATGACACCTTACTTAATACAATACTTAATCATCATCAGAGGCCGTCCCTCGGAATCGAGGAAGACTTGCTTCCACTCCCAAAGTGAGTTCTTTGATGGCTGAACAGTCCGATACGAGAGCCACAGACCCTGTCACAGGTGGGACAGACATTCGTCGAGGGAAGGGGTTGGTGGGGCTGGTTTGCCGCGCACTCCTTCCGCTGCCTGCGCTTGGCTTCTTCCCGTTCTTTGCGTTGAGACTCGAAGAGCTCAACTCCCTCCCGGATGCACTTTCTCCACCTCGGGCGGTCTTTGGCCAGGGTCTCCCAGGTGTCAGTGGTGATGTTGCACTTTACCAGGGAGGCTTTGAGGGTGTCCTTATAACGTTTCCGCTGTCCTCCTTTGGCTCGTTTACCATGAACGAGCTCGGCATAAAGCATTTGCTTCGGAGTCTCGTATCTGGCATGCGAACTATGTGGCCTGCCCAGCAAAACTGATCGAAAGTGGTCAGTGCTTCAATACTGGGGATGTTAGTCTGGTCGAGGACACTGATGTTGGTGCGCCTGTCCTCCCAAGGGATTTGCAGGTTCCTTAATACTTAAAATATTGCAATAAAGGTAAAGTCTAAAATCTTAGCAATTCTTTCCAATATGTTGTAACGGAGTCACTGATGGAACATGACATGGACAATGATTTCACAGAGTCAGCCTCCCCTTGGCTGTCTTAGATGAAATAGTTTGTGTGAATCAGGGAACTGGAGCCACATGGCTTTCTCATTATTTACATGTCTCATTCAAAGAAGAGGCAGACTCCTCTCAATGGAGATATTACCCATTTCAAACATTACGTAGCTAGTGGTCCAGGCCATCAATTGATTTATTTGCTTTTGACATTTGGCCTCAGCAGACACTATAAAGTCTGATTAGAGTCTATAAGTAAAACACGCATTCTCTGCCCAAAGATCAATAATTCGACTAATTTGAGTTCAAAGGCTACAGCCGAGACTATCAAGTAATCTTCTGGCATGAAGAACTCTTAAAAATACAGCTGAACAAAGCTAATCTTTAATTCATATTACACCATTATGTAAAACGATACGATATAGAAGTGTTTCTGTTTAAGGTATGACTGGGCTCTGTTCTATCACAATGTCATTAGGCCTAGAAATTCGGGTTGTTTGCGCCTCCCGCTAGTGCCCCTGGGGGGGTTGTGAACAAAGCGCAAACGACTTTATGACCGGGCGCAGCACCATTAACGACTTCCACTTAATTCGGCAAGAGTTTAACGTTGGCTGTACCCCATAGTACTCCGCTCCACTGCGCTGGTGAGGATGATGTCATCACCGTTCGCAGTGCCCCATTAGCGCCCCGGACCGTAAATTGGGTATCGCCCCTACTCTGCTGTGCCCTGTAGACCATAAGTTTGGTGCCAGATTTGAGGGCCTGGTCTTCAAACACTCTCTTCCTCAGGTGACTGAAGGCTGCACTGACGCACTGGAGGTGATGTTGGACCTCGTCATCGATGTCTGCCCTTGCTGATACAGGTTGAACCATCCTTATCCGGCACCCTGGGACCCGGCCTGTGCCGAATAAGGGATTTGCCGGATGAGGGGAGGTCAGCGGCCCAAGGTCGGGGAAGGGAGGAGGTCAGCGCCCTGGGCAGATCCGAAGTGTCGGCAGGCCCTCGGCGGGCCGAGTGTCGCCGTGGCCCCAACAGGTGTCGGTGGGCCCCAGCGGGCCAAGTGTCGGTGCGGCCCCAAAGTCAGGGTGCAGGTTGGCCACGTTCTGCGCATGTACCCCTAGCCGCCGGAATCACGCTGGACGAGGGATGGTGCCGGATAAGGGAGTTCTGGATAGGTAGGTCCAACCTGTAATAGACTCACGAGGTATGGAAAATGGTCCACGTTGTCCAAGGCCGTGCTGTGATTTTAATGACCGGTGGGCAGTACTGTGCAGCGGGGACAGGTTGGTGGAGGACCTTTGTCTTACAGATGTTTAGCATAAGGCCCATGCTTTCATATTTCTCGGTGAAGGTGTTGATTGCAAATCCACTGGGAGGACGGACACACCAACGTCAGTGTTCTCGCTCAGGCCAACATCCCCAGCATCGAAGCACTGGTCAGACTTGACCAGCTCCGTTGGGCGGGCCACATTGTCCTCTTGCCTGACACGAGACTCCCTAAGCAAGTGCTCTACTCCGAGCTCCTACACGTCAAGCGAGCCCCAGGTGGGCAAAGGAAACGCTTCAAGGACACCCTCAAAGCCTCCTTGATAAAGTGTAACATCCCCAACGACACCTGGGAGTCCCTAGCCCAAGACCGCCCAAGTGGAGGAAGAGCATCCGGGAGGGCCTTGAGTCTCGTTGCCGAGAGCATGCAGAAACCAAGCGCAGACAGCGGAACGAGTGAGCGGCAAAGCAGTCTCCCCACCTAGCCTTTCCTTCAACCACTGTCTGCCCCACCTGTGACAGAAACTGTAATTTCTGCATTGGACTGTACAGTCACCTGAGAACGCACTTTGAGTGGAAGCAAGTCTTCCTCGATTTCGAGGGACTGCCATGATGATGACATGGTAGGCTGATCAAAAATGTAAAAGCCCCTGGGATCCAAGGGAGAGTGGAAAATTAGATCTAAAATTGGCTCAGTGGCAGGAAGCAAAGGGTAATGGTTGAGAGGAGTTTTTGTGACTGGAAGGCTGTTTCCAGTGGGGTTCCACAGGGCTCAGTACTTGGTCCTTACTTTTTGTAGTAAGGGTCGTTGCAGTCCACACCATCGAGGCCAAGATCAGATCAGCTATGATCTTATTGAATGGCGGAGCAGGCTCAAGGGCCAAATGGCCGACTCCTGCTCCTATTATGTTCTTATGTGTGTTGTGTCGCAGAAATTTTGGTTGGCGGAGGATGGCACGAAATAAAATCCCCACTCGAGCTGCCGTAATGAAAGACCTACTGCTGTTTCTGATCACTGGGTTGGCGCTTAACGTGGTCTGAAATTGGGGCGCGTTTTCGCCAAAGCATCCTCGCCTCTCAGTCCTGCTCGTGCCTCATGTGATTACCAGGATGTTGCCTGGACTGGAGCATTTTAACCATGACGAAAGTTTGGATAGGCTGGGGTTTGCTTTCTTTGGAACAGAGGCGGCTGAGGGGAGACCTGATTGAGGTGCATAAAATTATGAGGCGCCTGGATAGAGTGGATAGGAAGGACCTATTTCCCACAGCAGAGATTGGGAAATACTAGGGGGGCAGAGAGTGAAAGTAATTGGGGGGAGGTTTAGAGGGGATTTGAGGGGAATTTTCTTCACCCAGAGGGTGGTTGGGGGTCTGGAACTCACTGCCTGAAAGGATGGCAGAGGCAGAAACCCTCATCGCATTTAAAAAGTACTTGGATATGCACTTGAAGTGCCGTAACCTACAGGGCTAATTCCACGAGCTGGGAAGTGGGATTAGGCTGGATGGCTCTTTGTCGGCTGGCACGGACACGATGGGCCAAAATGCCTCCTTCTGTTTCATAAACGTCCATGATTCTATGAAGCAGTAGGAGCGTGTAACAAAGGAAATGCAATAAGCATGGGGGACTTTAATCTTCATATAGACTGGACAAATCAAATTGGCAAAGGTAGCTTGGAGGACGAGTTCATGGAATGCATTCGGGACAGTTTCCTAGAATAATACGTCATGGAACCAACCAGGGAACAGGCTATTTTAGATCTTGTTTTGTGTAATGAGACAGGGTTAATTAGCAATCTCATAGTAAGGAATCTCCTGGGTCAGAGTGATCATATGAAGTATGAAACGTGAGTTGGCTAAGGTAGATTGGAAAAATAGATTAAAAGGTTTGGCAGTCATCATCAGCATCATCATCATAAGCAATCCCTCGGAATCGAGGAAGACTTGTTTCCACTCTTAACATGAGTTCTTAGGTGGCTGTACAGACCAATATGAGAACCACAGTCTCTGTCTCCCCAAAACCCTAGCACCAGCCAACGATCTTCCCACCATTAATTTTAATCACAGGGCGAGGGAGCACAATTCCGTAATATAATAACATAAGAAATAGGAGCAGGAGTAGGCCATACGGCCCCTCGAGCCTGCTCCGCCATTCAATAAGATCATGGCTGATATGATCATGGACTCGGCTCCACTTCCCCGACCGCTCCCCATAACCCCTTATTCACTTATCGTTCAAGAAACTGTCTATTTCTGGCTTAAATTTATTCAATGTCCCAGCTTCCACAGCTCTCTGAGGCAGCGAATTCCACAGATTTACAACCCTCTGAGAAAATAAATTTCTCCTCATCTCAGTTTTAAATGGGTGGCCTCTTATTCTAAGATCATGCCCTCTAGTTCTAGTCTCCCCTATCAGTGGAAACATCCTCTCTGCATCCACCTTGTCAAGCCCCTTCAAAATCACTTTTCATTCTTCTGAATTCCAATGAGTAGAGGCCCAACTTACTCAACCTTTCCTCATAAGTCAACCCCCTCATCCTTGGAATCAACCTAGTGAACTTTATCTGAACTGTCTCCAAAGCAAGTATATCCTTTCAAAATATGGAAACCAAAACTGCACGCAGTATCCCAGGTGTGGCCTCACCAATACCTTGTATAGCTGTAGCAAGACTTCCCTGCTTTTATACTCCATCCCCTTTGCAATAAAGGCCAAGATACCATTGGCCTTCCTGATCACTTGCTGTAAGTGCATACTATCCTTTTGTGTTTCATGCACAAGTACCCCCAGGTCCCGCTGTACTGCGGCACTTTGCAATCTTTCTCGATTTAAATAACAACTTGCTCTCTGATTTTTTTCTGCCAAAGTGCATGACCTCACACTTTCCAACATTATACTCCATCTGCCATATTTTTGCCTGCTCAGTTAGCCTGTCTATGTCCTTTTGCAGATTTTGTGTGTCCTCCTCATCTTTGCTTTTCCTCCCATCTTTGTATCATCAGCAAACTTGGCTACATTACACTCGATCCCTTTTTCCAAGTTGTTAATGTAGATTGTAAATAGTTGGGGTCCCAGTACTGATCCCTACGGCACCCCACTAGTTATTGGTTGCCAACCAGAGAATGAGCCATTTATCTCAACTCTCTGTTCGCCAATCCTCTATCCATGCTAATATATTACCCCCAACCCCGTGAACTTTTATCTTGTGCAGTAACCTCTTAGAAACATGGAAAATAGGTGCAGGAGTAGGCCATTCGGCCCTTTGAGCCTGCACCATCATTCAATAAGATCATGGCTGATCATTCCCTCAGTACCCCTTTCCTGCTTTCTCTCCATACCCCTTGATCCCCTTAGCCATAAGGGCCATATCTAACTCCCTCTTGAATATATCCAATGAACTGGCATCAACAACTCTCTGTGGCAGGGAATTCCACAGGTTAACAACTCTGAGTGAAGAAGTTTCTCCTCATCTCAGTCCTAAATGACCGACCATTTATCCTAAGACTGTGTCCCCTGGTTCTGGACTTGCCCAACATCGGGAACATTCTACCTGCATCTAACCTGTCCCATCCCGTCTTGTGGCACCTTGTCAGATGCCTTCTGGAAGTTCAAATACACCACATCCACTGATTCCCCTTTATCCGCCCTGTTCGTTACATCCTCAAAGAACTCCAGCAAAGTTGTCAAACATGACTTCCCCTTCAGAATTCCATGCTGACTCTGCCTGACCGAATTTTGCTTATCCAAATGTCTTGCGACAGCTTCTTTAATGTTGGACTCTAACATTTTCCCAACCACAGATGTTAGGCTAACTGGTTTATAGTTTTCTGCTTTTTGTCTGGCTCCTTTTTTAAATAGGGGCATTACATTTGCAGTTTTCCAATCTGTTGGGACCTCCCAAGAATCCCGGGAATTTTGGTAAATTACAACCAATCCCTGCTGCTATTTCTCTTAAGAAGCGGGCCGGAGGGGCGGGAGGGGAGAGCTGCCGGGAATCGTCCGCTGACATCAGCGGACGGCCAAGTGGCATAAATGGACTCCCGCCTGCCAAGATGCCGGATTGGTGCGGGCGGGAATCGGCGGCAGAATGGGGGTGGACAGCTGCGAGGAGGCTGGTCTGTCCCCGAAGGTAGGTTGCTGCTGTAGGGCGCAGGAGACCTCACCGCCACCATTGCCGCTGCTCTGGAGTGAAACCCGGAGCGCAGAAAACCGGAAAATCCAGCCCTAAAGAATAGTAAAAATCCATATAGCACTCCTTCCATACGAGACTGGCTCAGAGTGCTTTATGGGGCATGAAGAATCAAGCGAGTGAGCATGAGGGAGAAGGAAGGCACCATTAAAGGGGTCGGTTAATAGGACGATTTTAAGGAGAGGGAGAAATAATATAAAACAAAGTGGTTTAGTAAGAGAGTTCTAGAGGGCAAGGGTGCAATCGGTAAAGGATCGGCTTCCAATGTGGCGTGGAGGAGAAAGGAGACCAGCAGTGGTCAAAGTCAAGAGAAGATTTGGTGGGATGAATGACCGGAGATGGTTTCCTAAGTTGCGGGCTCTGGAGGGATTGAAAATGAGAATATGGGTCTTGAAACTGGTTCTGTGGAGCACGGGGAGCCAGTGGAGCTGAAAAAAGGATGAGGGTAACGGTTGTTGGGAGGGCATAAGCTGCAGAATCCTGGAGTATCTTCAATCTATGAAGCATGGAGGCAGGGAGAGCGCTGGGGAGAGCAGTTCAGAAATTAATTCTTGAGGTGAAGAAGGTGTTGACGAGGATTTCAGCATTTGATTACAATATGAGAAAAGGAACACATTTTAGGTTGCAATAGCCGTGAAAATATAGGGCAGGTTAGAAATAGGGTGGCAGTTTGAAGGGATAAAAGAGCGAGGGCAAGCTATTTAAAGAGACATAAGCATTTCATCCCCACTTAAATTAATAAAACGCCACACAAAAAAGAATCTGGCAATTGGTTGTACACAGTCAGGACAATTGGATTAAATATTCCATTAATTTTCATAGCAACCGCTTTAGTCATATTATCCTTGATCACAAATACTCTGCTAATGCAAGGGGTTTAACTCAAATCAATTCTTTGCTTTACATCGCTACCTAGATATTGAATGATCTTAACTCTAATGTTGCCATGGTTCTCAAAGAACTGCAACTTGCATTTTTATAGCACCTTTAATGTAGTCAAATGTCCAACAGTTACCCTGCCTTATTGCTGCACTGGGGAAATACTTGAAGCCCAACATCACATTATATTCCTTGCCCTTTTGTGGTGCAGAGCACCAGCTGTGCACAAGTTAGCCAGATGTGCAGTCATTGGCATGGAATGTGCGCATTTGACCACGAACCCCATAAGTTGGATCCTCCAGTGATGAATTTATGCCAACACTTTCTGGAGAACTTACTGGGCCATAACTTGCTGCAGGAGTGGATTTAACAGTGCCTGCTGTTAGTCAGACTGGCCCTTCAACGTTTGGGTTAAAAAATGTTTTACATGGCAAGTTGCTGAAAGTGCGTGCTGATAACGTCGCAGCAAGAGATACTGGGCATTTGGGACCCGAGTGAGCAGGTCAAGCAACTGTGTATCTCCTTAACCGATCGGATTGAAGGATTGTGAAATAAACAGCACACGGACTGAGAAGGAATTGCAAATTAGAGTGGGCGAATTCAATATCAAATCAGGTACAGAAAGAAAAATAAAGGGTGGGAAAGAAAGATTGGATTAAGACTTGTGCTCCAGAACTAGATACGCCTATAGCCGAGCTGTTCCAGTTCAGCTACAATACCGACATCTACCCGAAAAATTGGAGAATTGCCGAGGTATGTCCTGTCCATAAAAAACAGGAAAAATCCAATCCAGCCAATTACCGGCCCATCAGTCTACTCTCAATCATCAGCAAAGTGATGGAAGGTGTTGTCGACAGTGCTATTAAGTGGCACTTACTCACCAATAACCTGCTCACCGATGCTCAGTTTGGGTTCTGCCAGGACCACTCAGTTCCAGATCTCATTACAACCTTGGTCCAAACATGGACAAAAGAGCTGAATTCCAGAGGTGAGGTGAGAGCGACTGATGTCAAGGCAGCATTTGACCGAGTGTGGCATCAAGGAGCCCTAGTAAAAGTGAAGTCAATAGGAATGAGGGAAATCTCTCCACTCACTAGCACAAAGGAAGATGGTTGTGGTTGTTGGAGGACAATCATCTCAGCCCCAGGATATCACTGCTGGAGTTCTTTAGGGCAGTGTGCTAGGCTCAACCATCTTCAGCTGCTTCATCAATGACCTTCCCTCCATCATAAGGTCAGAAGTGGGGAGGTTCACTGATGATTGCAGTGTTCAGTTCCATTTGTAAACGTTCTGATAATGAAGCAGTCCGTACCCGCATGCAGCAAGACCTGGACAACAGAAGATGTTCGCCGCTGTCCCGAAGAAAGCTGCCCACCTAGATCTTGCAATCTGAGTGGCGAGAAGTTTATCTTTTCACATTCAATTGATTTCAGTGCTCTGCAATGGGAATCCCCAGTGTGAGGCTGTTGTGACATCAAGAAGTTGTCTAAGCAGCCAGTCACATTGCAGAATTCTCACAGGCAGGAAACGAGGAAATGAGAAACTGCTTTCATCTGGACATTTTAAAAATGTTGCAGAGAGTGGAATAAAGATTGGGACTTTCACATGGGGATAAAATAGAAGCTGAAATATCATGAACAAACTTTAATTAAAAAAAGTTTTTTCCAACATCTCCATCAACAATTAAAAGCTGAAGGAACAAGACTCTACACTTCTAATAGTTAATTTTCAATGCTAGAGAGGTTGACTGGCAGTAACTAACACTTATCACGTCGTTAAAAGGGTACTTAGACTTGAAATGACTTGACTTGACTTTCTCCGGCGTGTTAGTTCATATTTATCGTGCAAATACAACAACTTCATGTCATTCAATGCATTTCAATGGTAGACTAGACAGCGAGCTACCATTCTGGCAAAGCTAACGTCTGAGCAGTGCAACTCGGACAGCAACTTTTGTATTTCTGCGTTTAGCCACGCATCTGCCCTTGTCTGAAGTTGCAGAAGCATTTGTGCATAAATAACGCCACGTGATATTAGCCTCAGTGTTATTTGGACAGCAAATTATGGCCCATTATGAAACACCCAGCAAGGACAGGGGCGAATCACCCTGCGGTTCAGAAGTTGCCACACTATTTCTACACTCGGAGATAAAACCAGAATACACTTCACTCAGTGGCCACTCTGGCTTTCTCTGTGTTGGCTCTGGAGTGGCTTGGTTGAGGCAGCAAGTTACAAAGTGGAAACAGGACATTCAGTCCAACCTGCCAATGTCACGAGCAAATAGTCCAAGTCACATCTACCCGCCCTGTTCCCATATCACCTCAACCCCTTTTCCTTCGTCCATTTATCCAATCTAATCTTCAATGTTGACATAGTTTCAGCCTCAAACACTAACCCTAGGAGTGAATTCCGCAGCCTCACAACTCTATGAATGAACAGGTTTCTCCTGCCCTCTGTTCTAAATCTCTCAATACTCTTCAATCTTTAGAAGTTGTTGGTTAATTTTGTTTAACCCACTTATGGTAACCATGGTCCATACTTACCACGGCCACGTTGGAATTGCCCCAGTTTCCCATATTACTGGGCCGGCAGAGGAGAGCGGAGGGTTGCTTGGTGAATGCCGACACCATGTTCTTCACCAGCAATGCCCTGGATGCCAACATAGCGATTTCTATTTCTGACCACGACACGGGTCTCCTGGTGGGGGATGATATTGAGACAGTGGTCGTGTTTAGGATAGGAATATCTGAGCTCTTCACCCCTGATTTATGGAGAACCTGGGCTGACGTCAATGATCTAATCCTGTTAAACAACTGGTAATTGTCCCTCCAATTGTCCCCAAAAGATACCAGAGCTAATCATGTTTGGTTATAGCATTTACTGAAGAGGTCAATTGGATTAGTTAAATCCAGATGGCAGCCCATCCCTTATAGGTCTGTAAAATTAGCTTTTTACACTTTAATGTTTTATGTTTATTTTAGCCTTTCTTCATTCGGTTTTAGATTCTTCTGTCCACACGACATTTTCTTCCACTCCACAACTGTGGGCCATGGTTGGCATTTTTTGCCAAGCCCCAAAACCAAACAAGACAACCGATGGGATTGGAGCATGAGTTTTACTCCGAGCTCTGACCCCGAGCTTCCGGCTGCCTGTCACTTTAATTCCCCGCTCCACTCCCACTCTGACCTCTCCATCCTCGGCCTCCTACACTGTTCCAATGAAGCTCAACGCAAGCTCGAGGAACATCACCTCATCTTTTGATTAGGCACTTTACAGCCTTCTGGACTCAACATCGAGTTCAACAATTTCAGACCTTAACCTCTACCCATCTTTGTCTCCCTTTCCTCCCTCTTTTTTTTAAACAACCCCCATCACCCTTTTTATTTTTTTCTCTGCTTCCCATGGCAGCTGCTAATTATTCCGCTATTCACCCCCTATCTAGACTCATCTTTTGTTTCCTAACTTGTGCCATTACCATCTCAATTTGGCCCATCATCCCTTTTGTCTCTCAAATCTCTCCTGCCTTCCACCCTATTACAGACCTTCCCTTTTGTTCTTTCCCCCCCATTTCACTGCCCCTTGTACTTCCTTAAGAATCTGCTACATTTTAAACTTTTGCCAGTTCTGACCTGAAACATTAACTCTGTTTCTCTCCACAAACGCTGCCTGACCCGCTGAGATTTCCAGCATTTTGTTTGATGATTTTTATTGTTTCCTTTGCTGCTGGTGAAAATTCAGCAAATTACCTTAATGATTGTCTGCACCTTGTGGGACATCGGAACCAAGTGGAGAAATTGACTTTTTTTTTTAAACATAATTTTAGTGACCTCTTTGTACTTTCCACAAAAACTGGACCATGCTGATGACGAGAAAGACGGATTTATATAGCGCCTTTCATGACCACTGGACATCCCAAAGGACTTTACTGCCAATGAAGTACTTTTTGGAGTGTAGACCAATTTGCACACAACAAGCTCCCACAGACAGCAATGTGATAATAACCAGATAATCTGTTAATGTTATGTTGATTGAGGGATAAGTATTGGCCAGGACATTAGGAAGAACTCCCCTGCTCTTCTTTGACATTGTACTATGGGACCTTTTACATCTGCTTGAGAGAGCAGATGGGGCCTCGGTTTAATGTCTCATCCAAATGACGGCACCTCTGACAGTGCAGCGCTCCCTCAGCACTGCACTGGAGTGTCAGCCGAGATTTTTGTACTCAAGTCCCTGGAGTGGGACTTGAATCCACAACCTTCTGACTTAGAGGCAAGTGTGTTACCCACTGAGCCACAGCTGACACAATAGGAGGCAGTCCAACAGAGAGAGAGAGAGAAAGACAGATGTGTAGATAGAGGAACATATACAGAGGTTTCCTTTCACCCTCTTTCCAGTGATGCTGTTCACAGTCAAATAGTCTACTAATATTCAGACTGAGAAATGATGAATAACCACTTAGGTAAGGTATTGCATATTGGTTTGTGCAACCAAACATTAACATAAATTAGAACCTTCAGACATGGAAGCGAGAAACTGGTGGTGGGGAAATTGCACAAAATATGATGGGTTCATGAATTATAGGCCCAGAAATTCCTCTGGGGGTCTTCCCGCGGGCAACTGCCTCCTCGCTGGATATTTTTTACGAATTTAGCTGGTGGTCTAGGAGGCGCCCTGATTTCCGATGGGGAGGCCTTCTCCTCCTGCGCTGCGAAGCGTCCTCCCGTGCAGAAGCTCCCGATGCAGACACGTGTGACTGCTCAGCTAATCAGATAAGCATTTCACAGGTTCCCATTAATAGCACTGAGACTCGCGTGGGAGCAAAAGCAATCACACGAAATAATAAAAAATAAAAAATGGACCACACATATTTTAAATTAATTGAAATTAAAGTTATTATGTCTTATAAAAATAAAATATTTTCCCGATCTTGAAAAAAGTTTTTTTAATTATGTTTAAAAATAAACTTACAATAGTAGGGAGGGTTTTTAACAATAAACTATGTGTTTTTAATTTTATTTTACAATTCTTTTTGTGTGTTTTAAAACACTTGTGCATGCTTTTTCAGGTACAAGATTTTTGAGGACATTTGCCGGGCAAGGTATGGGTAAATAGCCCAATCTTGCCCGTACACATGTCCTCGTTCCCGATCTGGAATCCTCGCTCCCGATCTGGCTACGATCTGTTAAGCTCCAGCTTGACAGATCAGAAAAGCCGGTTTTCAGCACATGCGCATTGCACGCTGAAAAACAGCTTTTCCGATGCCTTCCTGGGTCCGTAGAAACTTCGTATGGGCCCGGGACATCGGAAGTTCTGCCCCATAAATTCATAAATATCACTGGAACTTTTTGTGGTTGGATAGTTGAGATCTTTGATACAACACATTCCAGATTAATTAGTCACTGTCTGGTATAAAGGTCTTAGAAACATAGATAGAAACATAGAAAATAGGTGCAGGAGTAGGCCATTCGGCCCTTCTAGCCTGCACCGCCATTCAATGAGTTCATGGCTGAACATGCAACTTCAGTACCCCATTCCTGCTTTCTCACCATACCCCTTGATTCCCCTAGTAGTAAGGACTTCATCTAACTCCTTTTTGAATATATTTAGTGAATTGGCCTCAACAACTTTCTGTGGTAGAGAATTCCACAGGTTCACCACTCTCTGGGTGAAGAAATTCCTCCTCATCTCGGTCCTAAATGGCTTCCCCCTTAGCCTTAGACTGTGACCCCTGGTTCTGGACTTCCCCAACATTGGGAACATTCTTCCTGCATCTAACCTGTCTAACCCCGTCAGAATTTTAAACGTTTCTATGAGGTCCCCTCTCATTCTTCTGAACTCCAGTGAATACAAGCCCAGTTGATCCAGTCTTTCTTGATAGGTCAGTCCCGCCATCCCGGGAATCAGTCTGGTGAACCTTCGCTGCACTCCCTCAATAGCAAGAATGTCCTTCCTCAGGTTAGGAGACCAAAACTGTACACAATACTCCAGGTGTGGCCTCACCAAGGCCCTGTACAATTGTAGCAACACCTCCCTGCCCCTGTACTCAAATCCCCTCGCTATGAAGGCCAATATGCCATTTGCTTTCTTAACCGCCTGCTGTACCTGCATGCCAACCTTCAATGACTGATGTACCATGACACCCAGGTCTCTTTGCACCTCCCCTTTTCCTAATCTGTCACCATTCAGATAATAGTCTGTCTCTCTGTTTTTACCACCAAAGTGGATAACCTCACATTTATCCACATTATACTTCATCTGCCATGCATTTGCCCACTCACCTAACCTATCCAAGTCGCTCTGCAGCCTCATAGAATCCTCCTTGCAGCTCACACTGCCACCCAACTTAGTGTCATCCGCAAATTTGGAGATACTACATTTAATCCCCTCGTCTAAATCATTAATGTACAGTGTAAACAGCTGGGGCCCCAGCACAGAACCTTGCGGTACCCCACTAGTCACTGCCTGCCATTCTGAAAAGTCCCCATTTACTCCTACTCTTTGCTTCCTGTCTGACAACCAGTTCTCAATCCATGTCAGCACACTACCCCCAATCCCATGTGCTTTAACTTTGCACATTAATCTCTTCTGTGGGATCTTGTCGAAAGCCTTCTGAAAGTCCAAATATACCACATCAACTGGTTCTCCCTTGTCCACTCTACTGGAAACATCCTCAAAAAATTCCAGAAGATTTGTCAAGCATGATTTCCCTTTCACAAATCCATGCTGACTTGGACCTATCATATTACCTCTTTCCAAATGCACTGCTATGACATCCTTAATAATTGATTCCATCATTTTACCCACTACCGATGTCAGGCTGACCGGTCTATAATTCCCTGTTTTCTCTCTCCCTCCTTTTTTAAAAAGTGGGGTTACATTGGCTACCCTCCACTCCATAGGAACTGATCCAGAGTCAATGGAATGTTGGAAAATGACTGTCAATGCATCCACTATTTCCAAGGCCACCTCCTTAAGTACTCTGGGATGCAGTCCATCAGGCCCTGGGGATTTATCAGCCTTCAATCCCATCAATTTCCCCAACACAATTTCCCGACTAATAAGGATTTCCCTCAGTTCCTCCTCCTTACTAGACCCTCCGACCCCTTTTATATCTGGAAGGTTGTTTGTGTCCTCCTCAGTGAATACCGAACCAAAGTACTTGTTCAATTGGTCCGCCATTTCTTTGTTCCCCGTTATGACTTCCCCTGATTCTGACTGCAGGGGACCTACGTTTGTCTTTACTAACCTTTTTCTCTTTACATATCTATAGAAACTTTTGCAATCCGTCTTAATGTCCCTGCAAGCTTCTTCTCGTACTCCATTTTCCCTGCCCTTTGTTAATTTGCCACTTATTGTTATAAGGCTTTAAACCATTTATAATTTTATTAACTTTAGCTTTTAATTTACTACTTAGAGGTTCAAACCAGGCCATTCATTGAAAGGTAAATCTGTATTGAGGGACTAACATAATCTGGGCATGAAGCTAACTCCCTTTTTCTTGCTTTGTGGGTCTACATTAACAGCAGATTACTTCCCTGGTTGACAGACAACCTGACCTTCTCCTGACCACTAAAAGCTGGTCAATCCAATCCTGTCATTTAAGTGCAATTTAAATAAGAGTAAGATCAGGTCTGGGGCAGTTCATGATCAAGAAACCGAAGAAATGGTTTTTCATACATAATTACAATCACAATTTAGGCATCACATTTTTGTGGAAAAAAGGTTACAAATCACAAAAGAACAAACTCAGGATGATCTAATAAATGTTATAAAATCTGAAGGGATTAATAGATTGGGGGGAATTGAGGTGACGTCTGTCCTTACCTCAGCTCATCTGCTGCTGAAACCCTCATCCCTGCCTTTGTTACCTCGAGACTTGACTATTCCAACGCACTCCTGGCTGGCCTCCCACGTTCTACCCTACGCAAACTTGAGGTCATCCAAAACTCAGCAGCCCATGTCACCCATCAACCCTGTGCTCGCTGACCTACATTGGCTCTCGGTTAAGCAACGCCTCGATTTTAAAATTCTCATTGTTGTTTTCAAATCCCTCCATGGCCTAGCCCCCTCCCTGACTCTGTAATCTCCACCAGCCCCACAATCCTCTGGGATCTCTGCACTCCTCCAATTCTAACCTCTTGAGCATCCCTGATTTTAATCGCTCAACCACGTCAGCCTCTCCCTCCTCCTTTAAGATGCTCTTTAAAACCTACCTCTTTGACCAAGCTATTTGCCCTAAAATCTTTTTATGTGGATTGGTGTCAAATTGTGTGTGATAACACTCCTGTGAATCGCCTTGGGATGTTTTACTACATTACAGGCGCCATATAAATACAAGTTCAGCTGCTGCTACTGCTGTTGTTGTTTGGTGTTTGGTTTGTGTAAAGTAGGGTGGTGGTGATTCGGATAGGTTGCGGTCAAAACTGGGGGGTTTAGAGGATCCCTGGACAATCTCGGTGCTTTGTTCCAGTTGGGTGTCGGTGTTCAGCCTGAGCCCCATATCGAAGAGGTACCCTGTATTGTCTGTGCTCCGGCCGGGGAGCCCAGTGGTCGCTGTATGAAGTAGGTCCCCTGGGTTTGGTCCATTCCCTGTCCCCTTTCAATTGTCGGTATTTAGTACCCCAGTGGTTAGAGTTATGGGCCCGTGACTCCCTGTGGTCATAGTTCAGGTTAGTGTTAGTCCAAGGTGCATCATACTGCCTATCTTTAAAGTGGGGTTATCAGGTTTCTGCCCATCCCCTGTTTGTATCTACTTATTGTGATTGAGATGGCCCATGGTTTGGGCTGGGTCCCCGTGAGTCCCTGTGGTCTGCGTTACGGTTATTTCGGTGTGATTCTGATCGGTTCAGTTTAGAAGATTCCATATTATTTCGGGGTGGGTCCGGTTTTTGACTGTGCGGGTGGGGGCTTGTTTGTAGAGGAAAAGCATTTTTTTTTTGTAGTGGGTTCCTCGGTTCCTGTGGGGAAGGGTCAAAGGTTTATTTTTTATTGTGCAGTGTAGGAGAGGTGTGAGTTTGGGGCCCAGAAGAGCCGAGCGCCCAGGGGCAGCACGGGCCAGCCCACATTGCGATATGTGTGCGCGCTCGGTCCGTGCAGCAGAGCTGCTCTCCAATCGTCCTGGTTAACACTTGCCATTGGATAAAGGCCTAGCTCTGTCAAGTCCGTGTGATGGCTGGTGTACAACGGCCACCCCACGTTAAAAAACTCCACGCACAGGCATCTTCCACCCTTCAGGATGTAGCTCGGGATCTGGAATATTAGGTCCTTCATTGAAACTCCTGTGAACTCATCCCTTTTTGGCGTGGAAACAAGTCATCCTCGAGGGACCGCGTGTGATGATGATGATGATGATGATGTTGTTGTTGTTGTTGGATAGCCTTTTCCCTGATGCAATGAGCTCAACTGGCAGGCTGCTGCTTCCGCCTTTAAGAAACATGTCGCCCGCTTCAAATTGGCACGGCTGCCGTGCGTGGCGTTATGACGTCAGGAGCGTACGTGACGGCGACCTCGGCGGGAGTTTTCAGCGCGCGGGTTGGGCGCCCGATTCTCGCGGAGAGAGAAGGCCAGTCCCCCGGACCCACAGCCCCTATCCCTCCGGCCATGGCCGAGGAGGAGGAGGAGGACGCGGACGGCGATCTGTTCGACGAGACAAATGATGAGAATGAGGAGATTCTCACCCCGGCTCAGCTCATCGGCAAACTGGAGGAGGTGAGAACCGACCCCGGGCCCCCCAACATCCCCCCGGGCCCCCCCCCCCCAACATCCCCCTCATCCTCCCCCCCCCAACCATCCTCCCCCCCCCCCCCCCCGCCCAGGGTGCCCCAACACCCCGGGCCCCCCAACATCCCCCCGGCCCCCCCCCCCCAACATCCCCCTCATCCTCCCCCCCCCCCCCCCAACCATCCTCCCCCCCCCCCCCCCCCCGCCCAGGGTGCCCCAACACCCCGGGCCCCCCAACATCCCCCCGGGCCCCCCCCCCCAACAATCCCCCCGCCCCGGGCCCCCCAACATCCCCCCGCCTCCAACATCCCCCTCATCCTCCCCCCCCCCCCCAAACATCCTCCCCCCCCCCCCCCAACAATCTCCCCGCCCGATGTGCCCTGGGCCCCCCGACAATCCCCCCCCCCCCCCCAACATCCCCCTCATCCTCTCCCCCCCCCCCCCCCCAAACACCCCGGGCCCCCCAACAATCCCCCCGCCCGGGGTGCCCTAACACCCCGGGCCCCCCCAACATCTGCCCCGGGCCCCCCAAATCTCCCTCCCCTGCCCCGATCCCCCCCAGACCCCCAACATCCCCCTCATCCCCCTCCAACAATCCCCCCACCCGGGGTGCCCCCAAACACCCTCCCCCAGGCCCCCCAGCATCAGCCCCTCTGTCCCAGGGGCCCCCAAAATCCCCAGTGTCCCCCCCCCCCCCCCCCAACGTTCCCCTGCCGCGGGCACCCCAATGACCCACTCTGGAACCCCCATACTGTGTTCTGGGGAAAGACAGCTCCCCCCCCCCCCCCCCCCCCCCGGGACCATGATGCTGCACTGGGGTGTATTAACCCCCCCTAGGGCCTTCATACTGTGCTGGGGGATGTCACTTCCCCCCCCGGGAATCCCCATACTGTGTTGAAGAATGTGATGAGATGCACTGCACAGTACTCAGTAAATTATGTTCACTGGTTAGTGGGTGCGCTGTCATGATTCTCCCTCAGCCTGCCAGTTTGGCGGTGTCCTTGTTAACTTGTCCTTTATCCTCACAGGGCTGGCGGAGTGATTTCATTCACATTTATTTCAGGAATGTGGCTGACACCAGGCTAGCCAGTCTCAATTGTCCACCATTGGTCTGAGAATGTGGGGTGAGCTTTCTTGAATAGGGATTGGGCCACTGCAGAGGGCATCAGGAGCCATGTCCGTAATGTGGGACTGGCGTCGGGTGTGGGCCAGACCGGCAGTGGTGCCTCACTCACCTCAAGGATTTTGATGCACCAGTTGATTCCATGACATTCCCGCAACTTTCCTGATCATTTTTGCCTGGTTCCAGTCTACAACTGTCCAGATTTTATTTAAATTCGATTTGAACACGAGGCGGTTGGGTGGCTTGCCTCGTACCCTAATCACTACTACTGTCTTCTCCACACAGGCCTGGCTGAATGAGAAGTTTTCTCCTGACCTGCTCGAAAATAAAGCTGAAATTGTGGAATGTGTAATGGAACAGTTGGATCACATGGTAACAATATGGTCATTTATTTGGGCTAGAGTGGGAGATATCAGTTCAATGCACAGTTGAGATTGCAATTAAAGGTCACAGAAAGGATCTCTGGTTTCCCCGCTAGCAATAAATTAAATTATAAAGGTTGGTGCAATGTTGGTGTTTGGCCAACATATCACCAATACATCTAGTCAATGATTTATGCTATTATATTCTCTCTCGTTTTTTATTCTCCTCTCTTGAGGGTGCCAACTCTTAGTACTGTATGGTTCAAAGGGTAAGTGTCACTCTCTGATACTTATTGCACTGGCTGTCCTTCCTGTGTCAGTTGATGCGCTGTGTGAAGGCGAGCTATTAAACCATGGGAGGGAACTGTTTCGCATGGCAGAAGGGTCGGTAACCAGAGGACACAGATTCAAGGTCATTGACCAAGGAAGCGGAGGCAGGCGATGGGCGGAACCATTTCTTTACACAGCGAGTTGTGATCTGGAATGCACTGTCTGAAAGGGTGGTGGATGTAGCTTCAATAATAACATTCAAAAGGGAATTGGATAACCACTTGAAAAGGAAACATTTTTAGGGCTGTAGGGAAAGAGCAGGTGAGTGGGACGAATTGGATAGCTCTTTCAAAGAGCTGGCACAGGCATGATGGGCCAAATGGCTACCTGCTGTGCTGTATCATTCTATGAAATTCTGATCTGTCCGCTTTTTTAAAAAAAAAATTGATTCCATTTCTGCTATGAGTGCTAAAATACTGTTAACAGCCGCCCTGCTTAGGAAGCCCTGTCCAAAAGTGCTTTATAGCCAATGAAGTACTTTATGAATAATTACTGTTGTGATGTACGAAATGGTGGTTAAAATTTGCACACAGAGTGAAAACCTTGGAAGTGTTGAATATGGTGGAACATTATTCAAAGTTTTGTTAACTGGGTACTCAAATTTGCATCATATTAGATGAATTGTAACATTATACGTTATAACAGTGCACAAACTCGAATATATACCAAACATATGGAGCACACCCATATGGCTGCTCGTATAACATTGTGCGGATTATGAGATGGTGCACATTATCAGCACAGATTGTGAATCAAACCTGGGGTTTTCTAATGTGTGCTTGAGCACAGCAAGTAGTGTACTTACCAACTGGGGAGTGACGTCCTTTTATACAAAATCCAGTTTTTTTTAGATATACAGGAGCAAAATATTATCAATGCACCAATTTTTATCCACTTCCAAGTTGCCATTTCATTCTTATTGCTGCCCTGCACATAACCAATAGGACATGAGCAAGAGCAGACTATACTTGATGTAAATAATGGCCCAGATTTTGCAGTGAAGTAATGGTGAGGCTATCACTGCTTCGTGTTACTGAAGAGTAAATCGGACAGCAACTTCTGCTGACGGCACATGCACAGCTAAACGCGAAAATATGCAAGTTGCGGTCCGAGATGTCCTGCTCCTCCACAAACTTTGCTACACCGGTACCTCGCTGAGAGACTCCATATTCAAACACACCGTTGCTTGCCTTATTCACACTGGTCCCAGCTCCCCTGCAGAGGGCACCGTGCTGTTCTGGCTTTCTAATCAGTGCAACTTCCAGTGGCGAAGTCCACAAAGTCTCTGGCCAAGTGAAAGTGTAATGAATGGCTGGTGCTGTTACGTAAGAAATAGGTGTCGGCCATTTGGCCCCTCGAGCCTGCTCCGCCATTCAATAAGATCATGGTTGATCTGGTGGCTGTTCATTGGCCGCTGAGTGCAATATCTGGGCCATTGCTCTCCCTTGTGGCATGTCTGAAATCTGCTGAATCAAGGCCACAACCCATTTTCTTGCTCTCCATTATTTTTGCTGCCTTTGAGATTTTTTTTCTTCTGTTTAGTGAGATGATGGGGAGATTTGTCTCATTTTGTACCCACCGTGGGCAGGAGGTTGTGAACTCAAGTTCGTACTGTGGATTAACTCTCCAGTGCAGCACAGCCGGAGTACTGTTGGAACTACTACCCTTTGGTTGAGATGTCAATCTCTGGCCCTGTCTACCTGTCCAGCTGGATGTTAAGGATGCTGAGGGAATATTTGAAGAAGACCACGGAGTTCTGACTAACATTCTTCCCTCAAGCAACACCACATAAACTAGGTTAACTGGTCGTGTATCTCATTGCCGTTCCTTGGTGCATAGCGCCCAGCCCAGTCATCAAGATTCATGGCACGGCCCTCGACAATGTGGACCACTTCCCATACCTCGGGAGCCTCTTGTCAACAAAGGCAGATATTGATGCGGATATTCAACATCGCCTCCAGTGCAGCCTTCGGCCACCTGAGGAAAAGTTCGAAGACCAGGCCCTCAAACCTACCACCAAGCTCATGGTCTACAGGGCTGTAGTTTAACCTCTGTAGTGGGGAAAATGCTTGAAGTTATCATTAAGGAAGAAATAGCGGGACATCTAGATAGGAATAGTGCAATCAAGCAGACGCAACATAGATTCATGAAAGGGAAATCATGTTTAACTAATTTATTGGAATTCTTTGAGGATATAACGAGCTTGGTGGATAGAGGTGTACCGATGGATGTGGTGTATTTAGATTTCCAAAAGACGTTCGATAAGGTGCCACGCAAAAGGTTACTGCAGAAGATAAAGTTACACGGAGTCAGAGACAATGTATTAGCATGGATCGAGAATTGGCTGGCTAACAGAAAGCAGAGAGTCGGAATAAATGGGTCCTTTTCGGGTTGGAAATCGGTGGTTAGTGGTGTGCCACAGGGATCGGTGCTGGGACCACAACTGTTTACAATATACATAGATGACCTGGAAGAGAGGACAGAGTGTAGTGTAACAAAATTTGCAGATGACACAAAGATTAGTGGGAAAGATTAGTAGAGGACACAGAGAGGCTGCAAAGAGATTTAGATAGGTTAAGCGAATGGGCTAAGGTTTGGCAGATGGAATACAATATCGGAAAATGTGAGGTCATCCACCTTGGGAGGAAAAAAAACATTAAAGTGAATATTATTTGAATGGGGAGAAATTACAACATGCTGCCGTGCAGAGGGACCTGGGGTCCTTGTGCATGAATCCTAAAAAGTTAGTTTGCAGGTGCAGCAGGTAATCAGGAAGGCGAATGGAATGTTGGCCTTCATTGCGAGAGGGATGGAGTACAAAAGCAGGGAGGTCCTGCTGCAACTCTATAGGGTATTGGTGAGGCCGCACCTGGAGTACTGCATGCAGTTTTGGTCACCTTACTTAAGGAAGGATATACTAGCTTTGGAGGGGGTACAGAGACGATTCACTAGGCTGATTCTGGAGATGAGGGGGTTACCTTATGATAGATTGAGTAGACTGGGTCTTTACTCGTTGGAGTTCAGAAGGATGAGGGGTGATCTTATAGAAACATTTAAAATAATGAAAGGGATAGACAAGATAGAGGCAGAGAGGTTGTTTCCACTGGTTGGGGAGACTAGAACTAGGGGGCACAGCCTCAAAATAGGGGGAGCCAATTTAAAATCGAGTTGAGAAGGAATTACTTCTCCCAGAGGGTTGTGAATCTGTGGAATTCTCTGCCCAAGGAAGCCGTTGAGGCTAGCTCATTGAATGTATTCAAATCACAGATAGATAGATTTTTAACCGATAAGGAAATTGAGGGTTATGGGGAGCAGGTGGGTAAGTGGAGCTGAGTCCACAGCCAGATCAGCCATGATCTTGTTGAATGGCGGAGCAGGCTCGAGGGGCTAGATGGCCTACTCCTGTTCCTAATTCTTATGTTCTAATACCCGCCCTACTGGATGCATCAGAGGCATGGACGATGTACAGAAGACACATCAAGTCACTGGGGATATATCACCAACGATGTCTCCGCAGGATCCTGCAATTCCCCTGGGAAGACAGACGCACCAACATCAGTGGCCTCGTCCAGGCTCACATCCCCAGCATTGAAGCACTAACCACTCTCGATCAGCTTCATTGGCCAGGCCACTTAGTTTGCATGCCAGACACGGGACTCCCTAAGCAATAGCTCTATGCGGAGCTCCTTCATGGCAAACAAGCAAAAGATGGGCAGCAGAAACATTACAAGGACACCCTCAAAGCCTCCCTGGTGAAGTGTGAAATCATCACTGACACCTGGGAATCCCTGGCCGAAGACCACCCTAGGTGGAGAAAGTGCATCCGGGAGGGCGTTGAGCTCCTCGAATCTCAACGCTGCGAATGTGAAGAGATCAGGCGCAGGCAGCGGAAGGAGTGTGTGGTAAATCAGTGCTCCTCCCCCCAGCCCCGACGAATATCTGTCCCACCTGTGACAGGGTGTGTGGCTCTCGTGTTGGACTGTTCAGCCATCAAAGAACTCACTTCAGGAGTTGGAGCAAGTCTTCCTCGATTCCGAGGGACTGCCTATGATGATGAGTGCCCAGCCCTACACATTTATATAAAAAAAAAATGAACTGATATGAGTGTCAGCTGTGGCTTAATGGGCAGCACTCTCTCTCCTCCTGAGCCAGCAGGTTGTGGGTTCAACTCTCACTCCAATCTAGGCTGACACTCCAGTGCAGTACTGAGGGAGCGCTGCACTGCATTGTCTTTTGGATGAGACTATAAACCGAGGCCCCGTCTGCGCGCTCAGGTGGATGTAAACTATCCCATGGCAGTAATTGGAAGAAGAGCAGGGGAGTTATCCCGGTGTCCTAGCCAATATTTATCCCTCAACCCACATCACTGAAACAGATTATCTGGTCATTATCGCACTGCTGTTTGTGGGAGCTTGCTGTGCTCAAATTGGCTGCCGCATTTCCTACATTATAACACTGATTACGCTTCGAAAAGTACTTCATTGGCTGTGAGGCGCCTTGGGATGGCCGGTGGTAGTTTTTCTTTCTAAATTTATGTAAATGCAGATGTAAGGGATTGGGAGACTAATGGTACATTGACCGTTTGTGTGTTTTGTATTTTAATGCGATTCACAGGAGCAGAATCTGCAGCGAGCTCGGAAAGGAGACCTGAAAGTCACCATTCACCGAATGGAGATGGAGAGAATTCGCTACATCCTCAGCAGCTACTTGAGGTCACGGTTACAAAAGGTACAGAATTCATGCCTCGGGTTCCTCAACATGAAATGTTTTTATGCTGAGAGCAGGAGCAGAGTGGGAACATGTGGGAAGAAATACGGGCGTGAGCACAAAATCTAATATGGCCACCTTGGTTTGTGGAATTGATTGGTGTGTGGTGAGCAAATGACTGGATATGATAAGGTTAGTATGTCCAGTGAGCAGTACATTTTTATTCTACAATCAAGCATCTCTATTCTTTGCCAAACATTTGAATGGTAAATAGATCGATTGTTCTAACATTCTGATCTTCATAATTCACCTGAAAAATTACTTTGCTTTTTAAAATGCTCAGAGCAAATATATTGTGCTTTTTTTTTTCCAATTTCTAGATAGAGAAGTTTTTCCCTCACATCTTGGAGAAAGAGAAGTGCCGTCGAGAGGAAGGCCCTTCGTATTTGTCTCCGCAAGAAGTCACTTTTGCAAAAGAG
The DNA here is from genome assembly GCF_044704955.1 of Pristiophorus japonicus. Classification (NCBI taxonomy): domain Eukaryota; kingdom Metazoa; phylum Chordata; class Chondrichthyes; family Pristiophoridae; genus Pristiophorus; species Pristiophorus japonicus. The sequence continues at coordinate 61,176,698 of NC_091998.1, read as the reverse complement.
TAAGTACTGTAGGGTCAATAGAAAGAAGCCAACATATATTTTACAAGCTACAGGAACAGAAAATGCTGGAAATCTCAGCGGGTCAGGCAGCATTTGTGGAGAGAAACAGAGTTACCGTTTCAGGTCGATGACACTTCATCAGAACTGGACAAAGTTTGAAATGTAACAGATTCTTAAGGAAGTGCAAGTGGCATTGAAAGGGGGAGGCGAGGAAAGAACAAAAGGGGAGGTCTGTGATAGGGTGGAAGGCAGGAGAGATTAGAGAGACAAAAGGGATGATGGGCCAAATTGAGATGGTAATGGCACAAGTTAGGAAACAAAAGATGAGTCTAAATAGGGTGTGAATATCGGAATAATTACCAGCTTCCCTGGGAAACAGCTGCATTGGAACAGTGTAAGAGGCTGTGGAGAGGTCGGAGTGGGAGTGAAGCGAAGAATTAAAGTGATAGGTGACCAGAAGCTCGGGGTTATGTTTATGGACTGAACGGAGGTATTCCGTAAAACGGTCACCCAATCTGCGTTTGGTCTCCCCAATGTAGAGGAGACCACATCGTGAGCAGCGAATACATATATTTTCCAAGCACTGGTGTCTCCCAGGATGTCGTCAATTGGAGCTTTCCAGACTGCGATTGATACATTTTTATTGGGTAAGAGTATCGAGGGATATGAAGCAAAGGCAGGTAAATGGAGTAGAGATACAGATCAAACATAATCTAATTGAATGGCGGGACAGGCTCGAGGGGCTGAATAGCCTCCTTCTGTTCCTGTGGATGAAATCTTAGAATTCTCAGTCAAATGGGCAGCGAAGTATTAGTCTTTCCCGGGCTTCACCAATGGCTTCTGGTGATACAGTTCTGGAAGTCCTAGGTTTGTTTCCCTAGTCTGTGATGGTAACTGATCTCAGTCAGGAGAGTGGTTGATGCGTACAGTTTGTCTCTGGGTTCCCAGGTGAGGAAAGGAAAAATTAGCCTTGGTTCACGCTTTAAATCCATGGGATTTACTAAGGGGAGTCGAGGGTTATGGGGAGCGGGCAGGAAAGTGGAGTTGTGGCCAAGATCAGATCAGCCGTGATCTTATTGAATGGTGGAGCAGGTTCGAGGGGCCAATTGGCCTACTCCTGCTCTTATTTCTTATGTGACACTGGGGAGGAGACGTTTTATTTATGAGGAGACTCTGGGGCTGATTTTGCCGAACAGGGACGGTTAAGAGGGGATCTCAAAAATGATTGAAATTAGGGGTTTTGATAATGCAAATGTCAAGAAACTATTTTCACTAGGCAGTTACTAAATTTAAGATCATTACTAAATGAGTGGAAAGGTTAGGAGAATTTTCCAATGCAGAGTGTTTGGGATTTGTACTTGTCCTATTGCGTTGGACACCAAATCCATAATTGCTTCTAAAAGGGAAATGGATAAATATCAGGACAAGAAAATAATTAAACTGGTGGGTGGTACTAACAAGAGAATCTTTTTCAGAGAATAGAAACGATGGGCCGAGTGTTTTTCTGCGCTGTAGAAATGTTATGATTCTGTGTTACTGGAGGGCTATTGGTTCCCTTGGAGCCACACCAAAGTGAGCAATAATCTTGGCAGGAGCGGTGGAAACAGTTGCTCCTAAGGTAGGAACAGATTGCTGGCCTGCTCTGGAAACTAACACGTGCCACAAATGACTTGTTGTGAGAGTTGCTTATTGAAGGTGGTCCTGCCTCACTGACCTGCTGCACCGACTTGTTTGCTTCAAAGGTACACGGCAAATTGTGAGGCACACCTGAAGAACCTTGCCCTGAAACACATGCCTCCTAATTTGCAAGCGATGGACCTCTTAAAAGCTGGTGAGTGGTTTTCTATTGTAGAGCCTGCCAAGTTCTGAACTAAAGTGTTGCAATTGAAAGAAGGGTTATGTGTGCTGTGAAGGAGTCATTTCAATAGATATTATTAATTTCATGCCTCTCCAATCCTGTCGTGGAGGACTTTTTTGCTTCTACTGTCAACTATTTGAGATCTCTTCACTTTAGGGAGCCATTGCGGCATTGTACACTGAAAGTTTCCCCTGCCACACTGTCTTAGAAACATAGAAAATAGGTGCAGGAGTAGGCTATTCGGCCCTTCGAGTCTGCACCACCATTCAATATGATCATGGCTGATCATGCAACTTTAGTACCCCATTCCTGCTTTCTCTCCATACCCCTTGATCCCTTTAGCCATAAGGGCCACATCTAATTCCCTTTTGAATATATCTAACGAACTGGCCTCAACAACTTTCTGTGGTAGAGAATTCCACAGGTTCACAATTCTCTGAGGGTGAAGAAGTTTCTCCTCATCTCTGTCCTAAATGGCTTACCCCTTATCCTTAGACTGTGACCCCTGGGTCTGGACTTCCCTAACATCGGGAACATTCTTCCTGCATCTAATCTGTCCAATCCCGTCAGAATTTTATGTTTCTATGAGATCCCCTCTCATTCTTCTAAATTCCAGTGAATATAAGCCCAGTCGATTCAGTCTTTCTTCATCTGTCAGTCCTGTCATCCCGGGAATCAGTCTGGTGAACCTTCCCTCAATAGCAGGAATGTCCTTCCTCAGATTAGGAGACCAAAACTGCACACAATACTCGAGGTGTGGTCTCACCAAGGCCCTGTACAACTGCAGTAAGGCCTCCCTGCTCCTATACTCAAATTCTCTCACTATGAAGACCAACATGCCATTTGGCACCTTCACCGCTTGCTGTTTCTGCATGCCTACCTTCAATGACTGATGTACCATGACACCCAGGTCTCGTTGCACCTCCCCTTTTCCTAATCTCTCACCATTCAAATAATATTCTGCCTTCCTGTTTTTGCAACCAAAAGTGGATAAGTTGTTATTTTCAAAAAACTCTTTAATTCATATTGTCCTGCTGCTGTTGGTCTCTGTGCTCCATGCTGCACGCTTGTCTGGATGCTGTTCAGTGAGTTTTTGTGTATTTGTGGCTCGCTTTTGCTTTTGTTTCTTTCGAATTGAACTTGTTCATTTTTCTGCCTCAGTTCCCAAACCCAACCTGGATTCTTTTGTCTTTCTGCGAGTGAAGGAAAAGCAGGAAAACATACTAGTGGAGCCCGAGAGCGAGGATCAGAGGTAAGAGAAGTGGAGCTGGATATGCGGCCTCGCATCCTGAGATACTGACTTACCGTTAGGTAGAATTTGGTAAAACAAGCAATATGCAAACTGGTTTTAGAATTAGTGATTGTAAATGGATGTACCAGCATCACTAAGCAATGAAGGCCACGATAGTCCCAGGCGCTGACTGCTGTTGGGTGCTGCACTCAATCACTGATAACTATCTTTTTTTTAAATGTATTCATTCCTGGGATGTGGATGTCGCTAACAAGGCCGGCATTTATTGTCCATCCCTAATTGCCCCTTGAGAAGGTGGTGGTGAGCCGCCTTTTTGAACCTCTGAAGTCCGTGAAGGTGCTCCCACAGTGCTGTTAGGGAGGGAGTTGCAGCATTTTGACCCAGCGACGATGAAGGAACGGCCGATACATTTCCACGTCAGGCTGGTGTGTAACTGATGATGTTCCCATGCGCCTGTTGCCCTTGTCCTTCTAGGTGGTACAGGTAGCAGGTTTGGGCTGTGCTGCTGAAGAAGCCTTGGTGAGTTGCTGCAGTGCATCTTGTAGATGGTACACACTGCAGCCACGGTGCGCCGGCGGTGCAGGGAGTGAATGTTTAAGGTGGTGGATGGGATGCAAGTCAAGCGGGCTGCTTTGTCCTGGATGGTATCAAGCTTCTTGAGTGTTGGCGCTGCACTCATCCAGACAACTGGAGAGTATTCCATCACACTCCTGACTTGTGCCTTGCAGATGGTGGAATGGCTTTGGGGAGCTAGGAGGTGAGACACGCGCCGCAGAATATCCAGCCTCTGACCCGTTCTTGTAGCCACAGTATTTATGTGGCTGGCCCAGTTATGTTTCTGGTCAATGGTGACCACTCCCCCGCCCCAGGATGTTGATGGTTGGGGATTCAGTGATGGTAATGCTGTTGAATGTCTTGGGGAGGTGGTTAGACTCTCGCTTGTTGGAGATAGTCATCGCTTGGCACTTGTGTGGCGTGAATGTTATTTGCCACTTATCAGCCCAAGCCTGAATGTCATCCAGATCTTGCTGCATGCAAGCATGGACTGCACCATTATCTGGGAAGTTTCGAATGGAACTGAACACTGTGCAATCATCAGCGAATATCCCCACTTCTGACATGATGGAGGGAAGGTCATTGATGAAGCAGCTGAAGATGGTTGGGCCTAGGACATTGCCCTGAGAAACTCGTGCAGCAATGTCCTGGGGCTGGGCTCTAACAACTACAACCATCGTCCTTTGTGCTAGCTATGACTAGCCAATGGAGATTTTTTTCCCCCTGATTCCCATTGACTTAAATTTTACTAGGGCTCCTTGATGCCACACTCGGTCAAATGCTGCTTTGATGTCAAGGGCAGTCACTCTCACCTCACCTCTGAAATTCAGCTCTTTTGTCCATGTTTGTATCAAGGCTGTAATGAGGTCTGGAGCCGAGTGATCCTGGAAGAACTCAAACTGATCGTCTGTGAGCAGGTTATTGGCGAGTAAGTGCCGCTTGATAGCACTGTCGACGGCACCCTCCATCACTTTGCTGATGAATGAGAGTGGACTGATGGGGCAGTAATCCGCCATTGTCAGGTAGATGCTTGTGTTGTAGCTGTACTGGAACAGCCTGGCTAGAGGCGTGGCTAGTTCTGGAGCACAAGTCTTCAGCATGACAGCCAAGATGTTGTCAGGGCACATAGCCTTTTCTATATCCAGTGCGCTCAGCCGTTTCTTGATATCATGTGAGTGAATCGAATTGGCTGAAGACTGGCTTCTGTGATGGTGGGGACCTCAGGAAGAGGCTGATAAGGATCATCCACTTGGCACTTCTGTCAAAAGATGGTTACAAACGCTTCAGCCTTGTCTCTTGCACTCGCGTGCTAGGCTCCATCATCATTGAGGATGGGGATATTCATGGAGCCTCCTTCCGTTAGTTGTTGAATTGTCCATCACCATTCACAACTGGATGTGGCAGGACTGCAGAGCTTTGATCTGATCCATTGATTGTGGGATCGCTTTGCTCTGTCTATAACAGCTGCTTCCGCTGTTTAGCATGCATATGTAGTTCTGTGTTGCAGCTTCCCCAGATTGGCACCTTATTTTTAGGTACGCCTGGTGCTGCTCATTTAACCAAGGTTAGTTCCCTGGCTTGATGGTAATGGTAGAGTGAGGGATAATGCTGGGCCATGCGGTTAGTTGCTGATGGCCCACAGCGCTTCCTGGATGCCAAGTTTTGAGCTGCTACATCTGTTCTGAATCTATCCCATTTCGCACGGTGGTAATGCCACACAATACAATGGTGGGTGTCCTCAGAGCGAAGATGGGATTTCGTCTCCACAAGGACTGTGCGGTGGTCACTGCTATCAATGCTGTCATGGACAGATGCATCTGCACACGTATATCGGTGAGGACGAGGTCAAGTAAGTTTATCCTACATGTTGGTTCTCTCACTACCTGCCGCAGGCCCAGTCTGGCAGCTACGTCCTTCAGGACTTGGTCAGCTCGGTCAGTAGTGGTGCTACCGAGCCACTCTTGGCGATGGACATTGAACACTGGGTGGGAGACTTCAATCAGTGCTTCTTCCAAGTTGTGTTCAACATGGAGGTGTACTGATTCATTAGCTGAGGGAGGACGGTCGGTAGTAATCAGCAGGAGGTTTCCTTGCTCATGCTTGACCTGAAGCCATGAGGCTTCAGGGGTCCGGAGTCAATGTTGAGGATCCCCAGGGCCACTCCCTCCCATATACCACTCTGGTGGGTCTGTCCTGCCAGTGGGACAGAACATACCCAGGGATGGTGATGGAGGAGTCTGGGACATTGGTTGAAAGGTATGATTCTGTGAGTATGACTATGTCAGGCTGTTGCTTGACTAGTCTGTGGGACAGCTCTCCCAATTTTGGCACAAGTCCCCAGATGTTAGTGAGGAGGACTTTGCAGGGTCGACTGGGCTGGTGTGCCGTTGTCGTGTCCGAAGCTGGTGCCGAGGTCAATGCCGGGTGGTCCGCCTGGTTGTATTTTATTTTTCATAGTGGTTGTGAACAACTGAGTAGCTTACCAGGCCATTTCTGATGGCAGTTAAGAGTCAACCACATGCTGTGGGTCTGGAGTCACATCTAGTCCAGACCAGGTAAGGACGGCAGATTTCCTTCCCAGGAGAACATTAGTGAACCAGATGGGGTTTTAAAGATAATCTGATAGTTACATGGTTCTAGCTTTTTGTTCCAGATTTATTTCATTAACTGAATTTAAATTCCCCAGCTACCGTGGGGGGATTTGAACTTGCGTCTCTGGATCATTAGTCCAGACCTCTGGATTACGAGACCAGTAACATAACCACTATGCTACCGTTCCTGTACTTACTCTGACTGCTGCCTGTCCCGTGCACCCATGCTGATATTGGATGAGAAGAGGGTTGGGTTAGACAATGAGACATAAAGACTTGCGTGTGTATATCACTTTCTTGCGTGTCTCAGAAATATCTCGAGATGCTTCAGATACAATACTGTTATGTAGGCAATGCAGCATCCATTTTGTGACGTGTGACCAATTAATCTGCTCTGAGTGGTTTGAGGGAACACATGGCAAAGATTTCCTGCTCTTTTTAGAAGTGTGTCTTGGAATCTTCAGCGTTCACCTAAACCAGTTGAACAGGTAAACAGGGCTTGGGTTTAATGTCTCATCCGAAGGACAACGCCACTGATAATGCAGCAGAGTATCAACCAAACAAGCTGTCTATGAATTGGACTGGCACATGAAGATTAGTTGCTGTGACAGGTATGGGAATTGCTTCTACCTAGAGTTGTACCCTAACTCCAGTCAGTATCTTTGGGCAGAAGCTAGGGAATAAAACTGGTGTTTGCTTCGGTTTCTCTGATGGAAATTGACCCCCAGACTTGTACTGCTTCCCTTCACACTGAACACTCTGTATCTAACCTGTTCGGCACCTGATTTGGGTGTACTTGATTGGAAAGAGGGAGCATTATGCTGCATCTAGCTTGTGCTTCACTAATCTGTAACAGCTTGGTGCAAACACTGGGTGCCATACTTTTGAAAAAGCCCAATCTCTGATGCGAAGCAGAGTAAGGCCTGGTTAGTACTTGGAAGGGAGTCCGACTGGGAATACCAGGTGCTGTAGACTTCCATCTTTTGGATGAGACGTTAAACCGAGGCACCATCTGCCCCCTCAGGTGGACGTAAAAGATCCCATGGCATTATTTCGAAGAAGAGCATGGGTATTATCCCCTGGTGTCCTGGCCAATATTTATCCCTCAATCAACATAACAAAAACATTGCCAAGTGTCCCACTGCAACATTTACTTCCACCATCGCAAAATCTGCCTCAAAATAAGGGAGGGGATTGTAGATTTTTACTGTATCCTTGGGGATCGTACTTCCCTTGTATTTCAAATCTGCTCTAGTTTCTATCTAACCCCTATAGGAGTGACCTAGAAGTTTTTTCTAATGGCGAATCTTCTAAACTAGATTTGAGGAAAAAAATTTTATCAATAATTATGAATATTAATTGTTACCGAGACAAGATGGAGCAAGTGATGTGACAATTCTTACTGTGGCGATATTTGTCTGTTTCAGCTTCTGGGAGTACGTTGGAACATTGTTCTATGTTACAGGCGCTAAATCAGTGCAATTGCTTTGGCTTTTTTTATTTATTCACGGGATGTGGGCGTCGCTGGCAAGGCTGGCATTTATTGCACGTCCCTAATTGTCCTTGAGACGGAGATGATGAGCTGCTGCCTTGAATCGCTGCAGTGAAGATACTCCCAGTGTGTTGGAGGGAGTTGCATGATTTTGATCCAGCGCCGATGAAGGAACAGTGATATATTTCCAAGTCAGGCTAGTGTGTAACTTGGAGAGGAACTTGCAGGTGATGGTGTTCCCATGCGCCTGTTGCCCTTGTACTTCTAGGTGGTAGAGGTCGTGAGTTTGGGAGGTGCTGCTGTGCATCTTGTAGATGGTGCACACTGCAGCCACGGTGCGCCGTTGGTAAATGGGGTGCCGATCAAGCCAACTACTTTGTCCTGAATGGTGTCGCCCTTCTTGAGTGTTGTTGGATCTGGACTCATTCCAGGAAAGTGGAGCATACTCCTGACTTGTGCCTTGGTGGAAAGGCTTTGGAGAATCAGGCGGAGAGTCACTTGCTTCAGAATACCCAGCCTCTGACCTCTTTTAGCCCCAGTATTTAGTTGGTCAGCTGCTACAGTACTTATTTTGTACACCCAAGTGGCTTGCTAGGCCATTTCAGAGGGCAGTCTGAAGTTGCACCAGGTAAGGATGGCAGAACATTAGTGAACCAGATGGGTTTTTAAGACAGTCTGGTAGTTTCATGGTCCCCATTACTGACACTAGCTTTTTAGTCCCACTTAATGAAATAAATCTGGAATTTAAATTCCCTAACTGCCATGGTGGGATTTGAACTTGTCTCTGGATTACTAGTCCAGTAACATAACCACACCATTTCCTTTCTTCACCTCTGCTTTCCACAAATGTGTGATTCTATGGAATGTGTGATGAAATCTTTGTCTCACCAATTTTGTGGATTTGTGTATTTGCATGCTAGAGTGATGGCACTTATCTTTTATTTTTTTTTCCAAAGGTTATTGACCATTAAACTGTGCTGTCTGCGTCAGGTACAGTGGCTGGCATGATTGCGGGTCGGTTATGTCTGATCTTGAACCGCTCTGGGCAGTGCACGCAGTGTGTGTTGTCTTTCTGCTTGACAGCACTTTTGAATTGACAGGTTCTGCATGGTGGAGAATCATTTTTTCCATTTGTCTGCAATTCTCTCCCTCCAAAACCCCAGTCCCCCAGAGGTCACTGGCTCCTGCTGTGTTTTAGTTCTAAGGGTGCCCGTCAGTATCCCCATTGAGCTGCGTGGCCCGCAGCGGTCTGGAGGTCCTGCGCAGGCCACTCACTGGCTTTTAAATGGAAAGACCGCGCATTTGTAGAAATTTGAATGGGCCATGCAGCCTGTTAAAGGGGTTGCGCACACCCCTCCCTAAAGAAACTAGAGGGAACATTGGTGCCTGTCATCATCATAGGTGATCCCTCGGACGAGGATGACTTGCTTCCTCGAGTTCACAGGTGTTTCGATGAAGGACCCGATGTTCCAGTCCTGAACTCCAATTGAGGGGGTGGAAGATGCGTGTGCATGAATTTTTTTTAATGTGTGGTGACCGTTGCACACCAGCCACCACACGGGCTTGACAGAGCTAGGTCTTGGATCAGTGGCCAGGATTAACCAAGACGACTGGAGACCTGCTCTGCTGCATGGACCTAGCGCGTACACATATCGCAGTGTGGGCGGGCCCATGCTGCCCCTGGGCCCTTGGCTCTTCTGGGCCCGGTACCCTCATCTGTCGCACCTCCGCCACAATCTCTCGCCGTTCCTCCGCCAGAAACATTCACCGCATCTCGCCACATACACTCGGCGCTCATCCGCCCCGACCTTCCCACTCCTCTGTACCTGGGCTCTGCCGATGTTCTGCCCACGCTCCAAAACGGCAAGAAGGGTTTTGATGACGTCGCCCAGTCGCCCATCACAAAATCCTTGGAGCAGCTCGCGTTGGAGGTTGAAGTGGTACGCTGCTCCAGCTCTTTTATAGCCCGGCCTGCGGAGCTGTTCACTCGCAGGTCGGGGGGCCACGATGTCCCAGGCCCGCCGCTCCAGCTCCTTTACTAGTGTCTTGCCCAGATGTCCAATCTTAAAATGTGAATCTGGACAATGCAGCTGGCTAATCAACCATGGAGGGCATCACAGCTGTGCTCAATCCTAGATTCACCTGGCATCTTTGCATTTCCCAGCTGGGTCACTAGTCAGTCATCAATAGTGACTACCATGGCTGGCTGACTTTCTATCTCTGACACTGGAACACTGAGGCCCCTGATACCGTTACACTGCCAAGACTGAGGTCAGCCACCTCGGCACAGAGGGATCACCCTGCAGTGCACAGGGAGTTGATTTTCGAAAGGTTTAGTATGGCTGCTTGTTAATGGTTGAATTCTAGTCGTCTTTATGCTGTGGCTGGGTTTGAAGCTGTACAACTCCCTTCATCGCTAACATTCAGATTGAATAGTAATGGAATCTGCGTTGAAGGGCGACTGTTTCGTTTTTTTAATAAAACATACTTTGTGAAGGCAGTGACGTGCATTCTGCAACGTTAGTGAGATCTGAACTTTGTATTGGTGACTTCCTGCATGGTGATCTGTGGAATCTGGACATGCTGGGCTGCTGCTTCAAGAGTCTTCTCAGTGGAGAGCAGTTTGTCCCCTCCCCTCGGGAGCCTTTAGAGAGTATGAAGCCTTTCTTTGGCTGTGACCATTGGTTAGACATGCTATGTTGCCTTGACTGGCGATAAGAAGACACAGAAAAGCTAGCAGTGCCATGAAATCTCTGCAGGTGGCGATTTCTGATCATAGAACGTTCATAGAGCGAGACGTTTGAAATACAGACAAAGATTGGGAACAAGGATCGTGAATACTAACTCAATCATTGCAAGAGAAACACAAGGAGAATTGCCCAATCCAGCTTAAACCTTCCACTTCTAGCAAAAAATGGAAAGCCTTCAAATTAAAAAAGCAAAGTGTGGAACATGCAACAGGCCAATCGACATCTGAAAAGCGGAAAGATAGGCTAATGATCTTTGTCAGGTCTGGTTCTAACGAAGGATCTCCACACAAAGCATTACTGTCTTTCCTCTTTTCCATTTTCTGATCGGCCTGCTGTGTCCGTCTAACTTTTGCCACTTTAATTCTTGCCTTGATTCTGATGGTCCTTTAACCGGATTGTTCCCGTCTGACGCTGTGCATGATCAAAAACTAAATGCAGGCTAAGAAAGTCTAAAAGCTGCAATGGCATTTTGCTCAATAGAGAACACTGCCTCCTACCTGTGGTTAGTTGTACTGTAAGAGCACCACCCCTTCAGAACATGCCCAGCCTGTGTCTTCTGAGTTGGAGTGTTTACATTTGGAGAGAGAAGACTGTTGTGGACAGGTGGAGTAGGATTTGGTGTTCTAATGCAGAGCAAATTTAAGCAGGGTTTGTCTGCACATAGGAAGTCTTGTGGTCACTGGGATCCCTAAGTCTTGTATTTTCTTCTTTACCTCTCCAGGGAGTACACTGTTGATTTGGAGGAGGGATCCCAACACTTGATGCGATACAGAACGATTGCTCCTCTTGTGGCCAGTGGTGCAGTGCAACTAATATAAATGGAGATGCAGAGAGGTAAGATGATGTGGATTTGAGGCATGGCAAGTACCTCACTCCTGAAATGCTGGCTTGAAGTTACTAGTCTGGCAATGTGTCAGTGCATGCAGAATGTCACCATTTCAATCCCCAGCGCGCACAAATTGTAGCTGTGACAGAATAGTGTCCTGTGAGGAATAAGTAGGTTATTCACTTTGGTAGGAAGAATTGAAAAACTTTTTTAAATGGTGAGAAACTATTAAATGTTGGTGTTCAGGGGGCTTTGGGGGCCTTTGTACATGACACACAAAGTTAACATGCAGGTACAGAAAACAATTAGGAAGGTAAATGGTATGTTAGCCTTTATTGCAAGGGGGTTGGAGTATAAGAGTAAGGAAGTCATGCTGCGATTGTACAGGGCTTTGGTGGGACCACACCTGGAACACTGTACAGTTTGGTCTCCTTACCTAAGGAAGGATATACTCGCTTTAGAGAGGGTGATATGAAGACTCACTAGATTGATTCCTGGGAGCAGAGGGTTGTCCTATGAGGAGATATTGGGTAGAATGGGCCTATATTCTCTGGATGTTAGAAGAATGAGAGGTGATCTCATTGAAAGGTATAAAATTCTGAGAGGGTTTGACCGGGTAGATGCTGAGAGGTTGATTCCCCTGGCTGGAGAGTCCACACCTCGGGGGCATAATCTCAGGACAAGGGGTTGGCCATTTAGGACTGAATTTGAGCAGAAATGTCTTCACTCAGAGGGTTGTGAGTATTTGGAATTCTCTACCTGAGAACTGTGGATTCTCGCTCGTTAAGTTTATTTAAGACTAAGATTGATAAGATTTTTGGACTGTAAGGGAATCAAAAGATATGGGGATTGGGCAGGAAAGTGGAGTTGAGATTGAAGATCAGCCAAGATCTTACGTAGGCTCATGGGGCCTATCCCTGCACCTATTTCTTATTTTCTGATTCAGACGGTGGAAAGATTAGGTGGAAATAACAGAAGCCTGGAGATAAAAGAAACAGGAGATGAAAGTAAAGGTCAGACCAAGATAAGGAATAAGGGCAACATAAATGGTCAGGGAATAGTTGCAGTAATAGAATACAAGTATAGCAAGGGGTAAGATTAACAAAAACAAAATTAAATTAAACAGCATCCGAAATAATACGGGGAAACCAGAGGCAATAATTTGTAGTGAGGGGCCAGATGCAGTTGGGATAACTGAAACAGGGCTACACAAAACAGGATTGGCAGCTAAATATTGCAGGATATAATGGATTTAGAAAGGATAGGGAAGGAAGAAGAGGATAGGGTAATTGTACTAATTAGCAATAACACTGGCAGTAGTGAAAAGGGATATAAACTAATATTAAAATAGAAACAGTATCCATATGGATTGAGATAATGGATAAGAAGGGTTCAATTACGTTCATTGGGATATCCTACAGACCACCTAATAGCGGAAGTGAACTGGTAGAAGATATATGTTGGCAAATCTATGAAATGAATAAAAGACATGGCATTATAATGGGAGATTTCAATTATGCCTGCATAAACTGGCAAGAAGAGGTACTGAAAGGAGAAAAGGGAATGGATTTTTTAGTGTGTGCAGGATTATTTCTTAACCAGTAGGTAAGGGGCCCAACAAGAGAGGGATTACTTCTGGATCTAGCAATGAGAAATGAACCAGAGCAGATAAGAGAAGTAAACATGGGGGGGGGGGGGGGGAAGGGGGAAGACAATAGCAATCACAGCATAATGCTCAAGATAATAGGAACATAGGGAAGTGTTTGCTAACTTCACTCCTGAATCGTTTACCTCTGAGTTTGTTGTTTTCCCTTGTCCTAGACTTCCCCCACCAGCAGAAAAAGTTATCTCCAGCTACCCTATCAATTCCTTTCAGAATCCTAAAAACCTCAAGTGAAACCACCCTTAACCTTCTATATTCAAGGAATTATAAGCTTGGTTGATGTAATCTCTCCTCATAATTTAACCCTTGGAGTCCTGGAAACATACTAGTGAATCGGGACTGCACTCCTCCCAAGGCCAATATATCGTTTCTAAGGAGCGTTGCCCAGAACTGTATACTGTACTCCATACGTGGTCTAACCAGGGCTTTGTATAGCTGCAGCAAAACTTCCTCCAATTTATATTCTAGCCCTCTATACATTATCCTTTTTGATTCTTTTTTGTACCTGACCGCTACACTTTAGTAATCTGTGTACATTGGCTCCTAAATCTCTTTCGAACTCCTCTGTTCCTAGCTTGTCAACATTTAAAACTATGTGCAGATCTACCCATTTCTGGTTCAAAACAGATGACCTCATTTTGTTGAAATCCATCTGTCACAGTGTTGCCCACTCACTTAATTCATCAATATCTCTCTTGTAATTTTATGCCTCTGTCTGCACTACATGCCAATTTGTGCAACATCGGCAAAATTGGATATATGGCTCTCTATTGTGTTTATATAAGTCATTAATAAATATAGTGAATAGTTGAGGCTGCAGCACAGATTATTTTAGGAAGGATGTCAAAGCCTCTGAGAGGGTGCAGAAGAGATTTACCAGAATGTTAGCGGGGTTGAGGAACTTCAGTTATTTGGAGAAGCTGAGGTTGTTCTCCTAGGAATGCTGTTGATTTGTAGAATGATGACGCATACATATTGCTATTTAAGAGGGGAGATTTACATGAGGTGCTCAAAATTATGACGGGTTTTGATAAGAGTAGATAGGGAGACACTGTTTCTGATGGTAGGAGAGTTGATAACCAGAGGACACAGATTTAAAATAATTGGCAAAAGAGCCAAGGGGGAGAGCGGAGATTCTTTTACTGCCTGAAAAAGTGGTGGAAGCAGATTCAATAGTAACTGTCAAAATGGAATGGGATACATACTTGAAAAGGAAAAATTGAAAGGCTACGGAAAAGCGAAGTGGAGCGGGACTAATTGGATAGCTCTTTCAGAGAGCTGGCACAGGCAAGGTGGGCCCAGTGGCCTCTTGCTGAAGATTCTATTCTTTCTTTCGCCCCCTGGCCTTTTTAAAAAATCAATGTCCTGGTTTTGCAAGTCTGGCCATTTAAAAGAACAGAAATCTCCAACTTTTACTCCTGACTCCCTGGCGAGTACCCTATTTTCAGAATCCCAGTTATACTGACTAAGAATAGAATCCCAGTTATACTGACTAAGAATAGAATCTTAGTCACTATCAGCAGAAGCTGGCTTCAGCAGGAGGTATTCCAGTCAGCTGAGGCACTGTCATTGCACCATGTCGGAGCGAGGATAAAAATAACTTTTTCCATGTGACCTCGGGGGCAAGGACAGCGCACATAGTGCGACATTTCACAGGACTATAGTCCTCACCGTTTTCTGTGCCAGTGTCTCGGCTTTGGGCTAGCTGCTCCCCTCCTAGCTCAGGATTGCATTAATTGTACATTTCTCGCTTCCCAAGGCACAGAGTTAAGTTTGAGCGGAAACTTGGGCATGGGGGAGCTGGGGAGAGAGCAGTTTTTAAAAAAAAAAGTACACTTCAAAACATGCACAATTTGTGCTGGAATCATCAATTGCACCCAAAGCAGAATCTTCACCCGTCATTCTCTAGCATGTCGGCCAACTTCTGTGACCAGAAGATTTTCTTTGCATTTAGTGTCGAGATGGAGGGGATTTAAATCTGGAGGAATGAGGGGTGATGGAAAAGGGAGAAAACACGAATGACATATTTTGTTTTCTTTCAGGAGCTGCTGCCTGCTTTAACCCTGAGGATTTGGGCTGATGTTCTCTCATGGAGAAATATTGTTCTGTGTGTGTGTGTGTGTCCAGTTATTATTGCAAGATCTAATAAAATTATTTTTTCACTTTCTGACAGTAGCTTTGGTCATCATGGTTCCCTATGTAATTTTTCTTCAAGGTGTCCAAGCTTTTAGTCATCGTGAAATGTTCTCAGGATGTGGGTGATGCTGACACAGCCTGGGAAGGTGGGGGGGGAAACCGGTCACATTTAAGGACGACAGGCCGTTGTTCCTGTTGACAACACACAAATTAACAGAAAGCGCACTGGAGGCGGTGTTGGATCTCGTCGTCAATGCCTGCTCTTGTTGATAGGAGGCTCCCGAGATATGGGAAGTGGTCCACGTTGTCCAGGGCCGCGCCGTGGATATTGATGAGTGGGGGACAGTGCTTTATGGTAAGGACAGGCTGGTGGAGGACCTTTGGTCTTGCTGATGTTTAGCGTAAGGCCCATGCTTTCGTACGCCTCAGTAAATATGTCGACTATGTCCCGGAGTTCAGCCTCTATGTGAGCAGACGCAGGCACCGTCTGCGTACTGTAGCTCAATGATAGAGGTTGGAGTGGTCTTGGACCTGGCCTGGAGACGGCGGAGGTTGGGTAGGTTCCTACTGGTTCTGTATTTTAGTTCCACTCCAGCGGGGAGCTTGTTGACTGAGGTGGAGCATGGCAGCGAGGAAGATTGAGAAGAGGGTTGGGGCGATGACGCATCCCTGTTTGACCCCAGTCTGGACGTGGATTGGGTCTGTAATGGATCCGTTGGTAAGGATCACCGGCCTGCATGTCGTCGTGGAGCAGGCGGAGGATGGTGACGAACTTTTGGAGGCATCCGAAACGGAGGAGGACGCTCCATCGACCCTCCAATATCCCCATCCTCAATGATGGCGGAGTCCAGCACGCAAGTGCAAAAGACAAAGCTGAAGTGTTTGCAACCATCTTCAGCCAGAAATGCCGAGTGGATAATCCATATCTGCCTCCTCCTGATGTCCCCACTATCACAGAAGCCAGTCTTCAGCCAATTTGATTCACTTCATGTGATAATCAGGAAACGGCAACGTGCACTGGATACAGCAAAGGCCATGGGCCCTGACAACATCCCGGCTGTCGTGCTGAAGACTAGCCACGCCTCTAGCCAAGCTGTTCCAGCACAGCCACAACACGAGCATTTACCTGACAATGTCGAAAACTGCCCATGTATGTCCTTTTTCCACAAAAAGTGGGTCAAATCAAATCCGGCCAATTACCGCCCCATCAGTCTGCTTATCAGAAAAGTGATGGAAGCTGTCGTCGACAGTGCTATCAAACGCACTTGCCAATAACCTACTCACCGATGCGCAATTTGGGTTCCGCCAGGACCACTGCTCCAGATCTCATTGCACCCTTGGTCCAAACTTGGACAAAAGAGCTGAATTGCAGAGATGTGGTGAGAGTGACTGCCCTTGACATCAAGGCAGCATTTGACAAGAGTGTGGCATCAAGGAACCCCAGTAAAATTGAACTCAATGGGAATCGGAGGGAAAACTCTCCACTGGTAGAATCATACCTAGCACAAAGGAAGATGGTTGTAGGTATCAGACGACAATCATCTCAGACCCAGGACCTTGTTGCACGAGTTCCTCAGGGCAGTGTCCTAGGCCCAACCATGTTCAGCTGCTTCATCCATGACCTCTCCATCATAAGGTCAGAAATAAGGATGTTCGCTGATTCACTCCTCAGATAACGGAGCAGTCCATGCCCGCAGGCAGCAAGACCTGGATGACGTTCAGGTTTGGGCTGATGTGCCAAGTTGCATTTGCGCCACACAGGTGCCAGGCAATAACTATCAGCAGCAAACGAGAGTCTAACCACTGCCCCTTGATTTTCAACGGCATTACCATTGGCGAATCACCCACCTGCCGTTCAACAATGACCAGAAACGTGGCAACGAGAGCAGGTCAGAGGCTGGGTATTCTGCGATGAGTGTCTCACCACCTTACTCCCCAAAGTCTTTCCACTATCTAGTGATGGAATACTTTCCTCTTGCCTGGCTGAGTGCAGCTCCTAAAACGCTCAAAAAGCTGAACACCATCGAGGACAAAGCAGTCCGTGTTGCTGCAGTGTGTACCATCTACAAGATGCGCTGCAGCAACTCGCCAAGGCTTCTTCGGCATCACCTCCCAAACCCACAACTTCTACCACCTAGAAGGACAAAGGCAGCAGGCGCATGGAAACACCACCTCTGGGTCACCATCCTGACTTGGAAGCTTATCATCGTTGCTGGGTCAAAATTATGGAACTCCCGCCCTAACTGTGGAAGTACAATCAGCCAGGTCGTTGATTGCATTGCGGGCAGGCACAGCAGGAGGGGCGAAGGAGCGGCATGAGTTCGTAGAAGGATGTGATCAGGGCCCAGGAGAGGTGAGGACCCAGGGGCAGCACGGGCCAGCTCACACTGCGATATGTGTGCGCACTAGGTCCGTGCAGCAGAGCTGGTCTCCAGTCGCCTTGGGTAATACTTGCCACTGGACCAAGACCTAGCTCTGTCGAGTCTGTGTTGTCGCTGGTGTGCACGGCGACCACATGTTAAAAAAATATCCACGCACAGGCACCTTCCACCCTTCAATATGCAGTTTGGGATCTGGAGTATTAGGTCCTTCATTGAAACACCTGTGAACTCATCCCTTTTTGGCGTGGAAGCAAGTCATCCTCGCTTCGAGGGACAGCCTATGATGATGATGATAGGAGTAGAAACATAGAAAATAGGTGCAGGAGTAGGCCATTCGGCCCTTCAAGCCTGCACCACCATTCAATAAGATCATGGCTGATCATTCACCTCCGTATCCCTTTCCTGCTTTCTCTCCATACCCCTTGGTACCTTTAGCCATAAGAGCAAATCTAACTCCCTCTTTAATATATCTTAACGAACTGGAATCAACAGCTCTTTGAGGTAGAGAATTCCACAGGTTCACAACTCTGAGTGAAGAAGTTTCTCCTCATCTCGGTTCTAAATGGCTTACCCCTTATCCTTAGACTTTGACCCCTGGTTCTGGACCTCGCCAACATCGGGAACATTCTTCCTGCAATCTAACCTGTCCAGTCCCATCAGAATTTTATATGTTTGTATGAGATCCCCTTTCATTCCTCTAAACTCCAGTGAATACAGACCAAGTCGATCCAGTCTCTCCTCATATGTCAGTGCTGCCATCTCGGGAATCAGTCTGGTGAACCTTCGCTGCACTCCAATAGCAAGAACGTCCTTCCTCAGATTAGAAGACCAAAACTGAACACAATATTCCAGGTGAGGCCTCACCAAGGCCCTGTACAATGGCAGTAAGACCTCCCTGCTCCTATGCTCAAATCCCCTTGCTATGAAGGCCAACATGCCATTTGCCACCTTCACCACCTGCATGCCAATTTTCAATGACTGATGTACCATGACACACAGGTCTCATTGCACCTCCCCTTTTCCTAATCTGCTGACATTCAAATAATAATCTGCCTTTGTGTTTTTGCCACCAAAGTGGATAACCTCACATTTATCCACATTATAATGCATCTGCCATGCATTTGCCCACTCACCTAACCTGTCCAAGTCGCTGTGCAGCCTCTTGGCATCCTCCTCACAGCTCTCACTGCCACCCAGCTTAGTGTCATCTGCAAACTTGGAGATATTACACTCAATTCCTTCATCTAAATCATTGATGTATATTGTAAATAGCTGGGTTCCCAGCACTGAGCCCTGCGGCAACCCACTAGTCACTGTCTGCCATTCTGAAAAGGGCCAGTTTATCCCAGCTCTCTGATTCCTGTCTGCCAATCAGTTCTTTATCCACATCAATACATTACCTTCAATACCATGTGCTTTAATTTTGCACAACAATCTCTTGTGTGGGACCTTGTCAAAAGCTTTTTGAATGTCCAAATACACCACATCCACTGGTTCTCCCTTGTTCACTCTACTAGTTACATCCTTAAAATTCTACAAGATTTGTCAAGCATGATTTCCCTTTCATAAATCCATGCTGACTTGGACCGCTCCTGTCACTGCTTTCCAAATGCGCTGCTATTTCATCATCTTTAATAATTGATTCCAATATTTTCCCCACTACTGATGTCCGGCTAACCGATCTATAATTCCCTGTTTTCTCTCTCCTTTTTTAAAAAGTGGTGTTACATTAGCTACCCTCCAGTCCATAGGAACTGATCCAGAGTCGATAGACTGTTGGAAAATGATCACCAAAGCATCCACTATTTCTAGGGCCACTTCCTTAAGTACTCTGGGATGCAGACTATCAGGCCCTGGGGATTTATCGGCCTTCAATTCCATCAATTTCTCTAACACAATTTCCTGACTAATAAGCATTTCCTTCAGTTCTTCCTTCTCGCTAGATCATCTGTCCCTGAGTATTTCTGGAAAGTTACTCATGTCTTCCTTCGTGAAGACAAAACCAAAATATTTGTTCAATTGGTCTGCTATTTCTCTGTTCCCCATTATAAATTCACCTGATTCTGACTGCAAGGGACCTACATTTGTCTTCACATATCTATAGAAGCTTTTGCAGTCAGTTTCTATGTTCCTAACAAGCTTCCTCTCATACTCTATTATCCCCCTCTTAATTAAACACTTTGTCCTCCTCTGCTTGGTTCTAAATTTCTCCCAGTCCTCAGGTTTGCTGCTTTTTCTGGCCAATATATATGCCTCTTCCTTGTATTTAACACTATCCCTAATTTCCCTTGTTAGCCACGGTTGAGCCACGTTCCCCATTTTATTTTTACTCCAAACAGGGATGTACAATTATTGAAGTTCATCCATGTGATATTTAAATGTCTGCCATTGCCTATCCACCGTCAACCCTTTACTACACGGACTGCAGCAGTTCAAGAAGGCGGCTCACCCACCACCTTCTCGAGGGCAATTAGGGATGGGCAGTAAATGCTGACCTTGCCAGCGATGCCTACATCCCATGAACAAATATATATTAAGTTTCTCCAGTCAGCACGGTACAGTTAAAGTTTGCTAGCTCTAGGTTACCAGCACAATGTGAGATGCAAGTCAACTTTTTAAATCAATGGCCTGGAATTTGCAGATAGTGGCAAAGTAAAGGCGTTCGCTGCTGAAAGCAGTCCACAAAATCTTGCAATCTCTGTGGAGAGCAGTTTGTCTTTTTCGACGTGCAATTGAGATTAGTGTAGTGGGAATCTGTTGTGCGTCAAGAAGCTATCTCAGCAGCCAATCACAATGCAGAATTGTCACAGACAGCGAACCAGGAAGTGAAGAAGTTGCTTTTATTCTGACTTAAAAAAAATGTTAGAGAACAAAATTGTCGTGTATCATTGTAATCCATGTATAAGCTGACCTAAGTTGTACACCTTGAGAACATTGACCACAAGGGGGTGAACTTGTGGGAGACACTCTAACCTAGACTTTCAGGTATAAAAGGGGAAGCTCCACCCACCTTCATCACTTGAGGTCTTGGTAATAAAGGTAACTGATCACAGAGTGACCTTCTCTGAAGTATGGGCCTCGTGTGCATTTATACTGCAGAGTAAGAACATATCAAAAACAAAGATTGGGGCTCTCCCGTGAGGAAAAAATAAATCTGAACAAACCTTTTTAAAATTATAAAAACATTTGAGGAGTGCAGAGATCTCGGAAGGTTGTAGGGGTGGAGGAGATTATCGGGATGGGGAGCGACGATACTAGAATCCTATAGCACAGGAGGAGACTTTTTGGTTCATCATGTCTGCCGGCTCTTTGAAGAAATATCAAATTCCTACTCCTCTTGTTTTTCTCCATAACTCTGCAAATATCTCTTTTTTTTTTAAAAATATATCCAATTCCATTTTGAAAGTTGCTATTGAATCTGCTTCCTCAACCCTTACTCCTTCTGTGCTGTAAATTTCTATGATTCTCAGCAAAAACCACCACTTTTTCAGGAGAAATGGGGAGACAACTTTGGGCTGGGGGATATTGACGTCAAATCATTTTTGTTCTGTGCCAGCAGTGTCCGTTGTGGCCCAGTGGGGCTGCCTCTGAGTCAGAATGGTTGTGGGTTGAAGTCCCATTGCAGAGACTTAAGCACAAAAATCTAGGCTGACACTCCAGTGCAGCACTGAGGGAGAGCTACACTGTTGAAAGTGCCGTCTTTCAGATGAGATGTCAAACCGAAGCCCTGTCTGCTCTCAGGGAACGTTAAAGATCCCATGGCACTATTTCGAAGAAGAGCAGGGGAGTTATCCCTGGTGTCCTGGGGCCAATATTTATCCCTTAATCAACATCACTAAAACAGATTATCGGGTCGTTATCACATTGCTGGTTGTGGGAGTTTGCTGTGCACAAATTGCTGCCACGTTTCCTACATTACAGTAGTGATTACATTTCAAAAAAGTACTTCACTGGCTGTAAAGTGCTTTGGGACGTCTAGTGGTTGTGAAAGGTGCTATATAAATGCAAGTCTATTTTTTCTTTTCTGTGTACGTTGGGACTCTGTCTCGGGGCAGGTCTTTGCACTGGGCCAAAAACTATCACTGTTTCAAAATTAGAAACAGGCCTGGATTCTTAGCGTTCTTCACTGTGCCAGTGAGTTAATTATTTCCATTTTTTGTCCTTGGCCATTCTTTCAACTGGTTATTGAATGATGGAAGAGTTCTATTTGGAGTTATAAAATTATTCTCCTCTTGGTTCATGTTGCAAGATTTTTTTTGTGTGAATGTAAATGGAAAGTGAGGCTCTTTCTGTGTTCTGAGAGTTGCAGGGCATCTAGAGTTTGAGAGTGAATGTTGATGAGGGCCCTGCATGTGAGCCTCTTATCAACAAGAGCAGGCATTGACGACGAGATCCAACACCGCCTCTAGCGCAGCCTTCGGCCGCATGAGGGAAAGAGTGTTTGAAGACCAGTCCCTCAAAACTCTCACCAAGCTCATGGTCTACGGGGCCGTAGTAATACCGCCCTCCTGTATGGCTCAGAGACGTGGACCATGTACAGTAGACACCTCAAGTCGCTGGAGAAATATCACCAGCAATGTCTCCACAAGATGCTGCAAATCCCCTGGGAGGACAGACGCACAAACGTTAGCGTCCTCGTCCAGGGCAACATCCCCAGCATTGAAGCAGTGACCACACTTGATCAGCTCCGCTGGGCAGGCCACATAGTTTGTATGCCAGACACGAGACTCCCAAAGCAAGCACTCTACTCTGAACTCGTCCATGGCAAACAAACCAAAGGCGGGCAGAGGAAACGTTACAAGGACACCCTCAAAGCCTCCCTGATAAAGTGCAACATCCTCACTGACACCTGGGCGTCCCTGGCCATAGTCCGGCATAAGTGGAGGAAGTGCATTCGGGACGGCGCTGAGCTCCTTGAGTATTGTCGCTGAGAGCATGCAGAAATTGAGTGCAGGCAGCAGAAGGAGCGTGCGGCAAACCAGGTTCCCTGCACACCCCTTCCCTCAACGACTATCTGTCCCACCTGTGACAGAAACTGTGCTTCTCGTATTGGACTGTTCAGCCACCTAAGAACTCATGCTCAGAGTGGAAGCAAGTCTTCCTCGATTCCGAGGGACTGCCTATGATGATGATGTGAGGGAGTTTATAGCTGTTTCTCTAGTCTGTGTGAAGGAGATATGCTGGGTTACTGGTGGAGTCTGAGGGTGCATTCCTTTCTCCAACAATTTCAGTCGAAGTAGTCATGCGTTGTGTTGTGGCTGCGCATGTACTGGAGTTGTCCCTGTCTTTATTGTGGTGCAGATTGCAGAGCGCCAGTAACACTGGGGAATTCATTGCATATTTTACCGGTACCTTTACACTGCAGGAGCTCGGCTGGTAACAGACGTACAGTTCTCCGGATACACAGCATCGTTTCAATTTTAGCGTGGGTGATGCTGGAATTTGTGGGCTAAGCCCCAGTTGTCCTGAGAAGGTAGTGGTGGGTCTTTTCCTTGAACCACTGCAGTCCGTGTGTTGATGGTCCTCCCACAATAATGTTGGGTCAGAATCCTGGGATGCCCTACCCAACAACTATTAAATGTCCAAGTCAGGATGGTATCTGACATGGAGTTAAAACGATTCACTTGAATGAGCGCAAACCCTAATCACTGGCAGACGGCAATGCGTAGAATTTACAGCTCAGAAACAGGCCGCTGGGATCAATGAATCCATGCTCCACACGAGCCTCCTCCCACCTCACTTCATCTTGCCCTATCAGCATAGCCTTCTGTTCCTTTCCCCCCCCTCATGTGTTTATCTAGCTTCCCCTTAAATGCATCAATGCTATTTGCCTCAACTACTTCTTGTGGTAGTGAGTTCCACACTCTCACCACTCTCTGGGTAAAGAAGTTTCTCCTGAATTCTCTCTTCGATTTATTCGTGACTATCATATTTATGGTCCCTAGTTCTGGTCTCTCATGCAAGTGGAAATATCTCTACGTTTACCCTATCGAACCCTTTCATAATCTTAAAGATCTCTATCAGATCAACACTCGGCATTTTCTTTTCTAGAGAAAAGAGCCCCAGCCTGTTCAGTCTTTCCTGATGGGTATAATCTCCCAGTTGTGGTATCATCCTTGTAAATCTTTTTTGCACCTTCTCCACTGCCTCTATATTTTTATAATACGGAGACCAGAACTGTGCACACTGCTCCCAAGTGAGGTTTAACCAGGGTATATTGAGATTAGAAATAAAAATAAAAAATACTCAGCAGGTCAGACAGCATCTGTGGAGAGAGAAACTAGTTAAAGTTTCAGGTCGATTGACCATTCTAACGAAAGGTCATCAACCTGAAACGTTAACTCTGTTTCTCTCCACAGATGACGCTTGACTTGTTGAGTATTTCCAACAATTTCTGTTTTTATTTCAGATTTCCAGCATCTGCAGTATTTTGCTTTTGTATAGGGAGACCAGATTTGTGCACGGTACTCCCAAGTGCGATCTAATGAGGGCCCGACAATGCGGCTGAAGTGAGAGAAGCATGAAGGGTTTTGAGTTACATCGCGTGGCTGTGTGGAAGACGCAATGGGCGACAGGATCGGAAACATCCAAAGGATCAGTAGGGAAACCACCCCAGGAGCATGGTCATGTGAGGCTTGTGGTAGACAATGTCATTGTCATGTAGTGTCCTGCAGAGTCATCAGTGCACCCATCTATCATTCAGCTTAGGCACCCTTCTTTGTTGGAATCCTATCCTGGAGTATAAGGGACATGCTACTACTGTCTGACAATGGGTTGATGGTATTCACACGACCTATCTGCTCTTGTTCTTGGTGATAGAGCTTGCAGAGCTGGTGAGTTGCTGCACAACTCTTGGGGAAAGTAGTGTCATTGTACACCCTGGATAGTCTGCCTTTAGGAATGTGCCATGGTGTTGAGGCACCTGTTATTATAAAGAAAACATTGGGTGCTAGCTTGTGCTTTTGACACTCAAGCTCTGCACTATGCAGTGGCGTCCAGGAGTCCAGCATTGCAAGAGATTGATTTCCCACTCGGAGCGTAAAAGGGGGAGAGCGACACACGGACTTCCCCGTCCTGCAATAAAAAAGCTGGTAGGTACAAAACATGTTGGGTGGCAATTATAACTTTAGTTTCCATTTAAAGACCTACAATGTCAAAGGTTGTAAAAGAACGACACCGCCAGCAACCTTGGAACAGCCATACGTCTTGCTTGGTTGAGGAAGAATGCACAGTGAAAGCTTAAAGCAGAGGCAGAGAGCAATGTAGAACAGAGCAAATACTATTTAAAAATGCACAGCATTTCTATAGGTAATCTCCTTAATAATGAGTGGTTCAGTGGCTTTGATCATTGCTAGACTTGATTGGTGGGTAAATGGTATGAGACGTTAAACCGAGGCCCCGTCTGCTCTCAGGTGGATGTAAAAGATCCTACGGGCACTATTCCGAAGAAGAGAGCGGAATTATCTCTGGTGTCCTGGGCCAATATTTATCCCTCAATCAACATGACAAAAAACTGATTATCTTGTCATTATCACATTGCTGTTTGTGGGAGCTTGCTGTGTGCAATTTGGCTGCTGTGTTTCCTACATTACAACAGTGACTACACTCCAAAATTTCTTCATCGGCTGTAAAGCGCTTTGAGATGTCCGGTGGTCATGAAAGGCACTGTATAAATGAAAGTCTTTCTTTAAATGCTTCACATTGTGTTACTTAGCCAGACAGAGAAGAAGGTCTTGGGTTTCGTTCCTGGTTTGTGCTGAGCTAACTGACCTTAACTAATTGGTTGCAACACCCGTGTACTAAGTACAAGAAAAATCAGGCTGGGCTCCCTCTCCTGATCTCACTGTCCGGTGAGCCATGTGAAAGCCTGGAAGGCTCAGCTGGCCTTGGTTGTGAACTTATTCTGTGGACACTCACTTTACAGGCTCACACATGAAGAATGGATATTGGAGCGAGCTGCCTGTGCAGAGGGATCCATAATCCTTTCAGGAGAGGAGATGGGGAGACATTGGAAAATATTTTTTGGGAAAAACCAAAGCAATTTTAGTTCTGTTTAGTGAGCTTTGCTTTGCTAATTGTACAGAAATCTAGACCAGATCCAGAGTTTGCGCTTCGGTACAGGCCACACACAAATTACAACATACCCTCACGAGCAGTCCGTGCTTTGTGCCACTTGCCAAGAATTGATTGAGGCCACAATTTTTTTTTAAACCTGCTGATCATCTCCCAACCAAGCCTAGCTGTCAGCCTCCAGCTAAAGCACAGCACGAAGTTCAAATCAATACAGTTCCGGCTGCATTTTCCTATCCAGGTGCCAGTCAGCAAATGCTTTGTTAATGATTCCTAAAGTCGCTTTGTTAGTTTCTCTATCTTCTATATCTTCGTGCTCCCTCCATGGCTCAGCGAGTGACTAACTGACCCATACAGATTCGTGAGGTCTCGGCTTGGATCACCGGTTTGTGATGAGTTAGCCAATGTCAGCTGGGGCAACATTAATGATGCTACACTTGGCCTCGGTCCCAGAGATAGAGAATGGCAATCGGTTCGGGTTGCTTCTCAATTGCCATTGCAATCGACAGCAGCCCCTGTTTGAAAGTGCATGTTGGGTGAGAACAGTTTTGGATTTTAATGTCTTTTCCTGCAACAATGCCTCCGCAAGAACCTACAAATTCCCTGGCAGCACAGACACACTAACGTTAGCATCTCGACCAGGCCAGCATTGAAGCACTGCGTGCACTTGATCAGCGGCGCTGGGCGGGCCACGTCGTCCGCATGCCAGACACGAGACTTCCGAAACAAGCGCTCTACTCGGAACTCCTTCATGGCAAACGAGCCAAAGATGTACGGAGGAAACATTACAAGGACCCCCTCAAAGCCTCCCTGGTAAAGTGCAGCATCCCCACCGACTCCTGGGAGTCCCTGGCCAAAGACCGCCCTGGATGGAGGTGGATCCGTCGGCGAGTGCATGCGGAAGACAAGCGCAGGCTGTGGAAGGAACGTGCAGCAAACCTGTCCCACCCTCTCTTACCCTCGACGACTGTCTGTCCCACCTGTGGCAGGGACTGTGGCGCTCGCATTGGACTGTTCAGCCACCTAAGGACTCATTCTAAGATTGGAAGCAAGTCTTCCTTGATTCTGAGCGACTGCCTATGATGATAATGACTATCTTACATGAAGAATGGCAATCTGGTCAGGGTACTGAGGCTGCTAATACATAAGAACTAGGAGCAGGAGTAGGCCATTGGCCCCTCGAGCCTGCTCCGCCTTTTAATAAGATCATGGCTGATCTGATCCTGGGCTCAGCTCCACTTCCCTGCCCGCTCCCCATAACCCTTCACTCCCTTATCATTCAAAAATCTGTCTTATCTCCATTTTAAATATATTCAATGACCCAGACTCCACGGCTCTCTGGGGCAGAGAATTCCACAGATTTATGATCATCTGAGAGAATAAATTTCTCCTCATCTCAGTTCTAAATGGGTGACCCCTTATTCTTAAACTATGCCTCCAAGTTCTAGTTTCCCCCAGGAGGGAAAACATCTCTGGATCTACCTTGTTGAGCCCCACAGTATCTTATATGTTTCAATAAGATCACCTCTCATTCTTCTAAACTCCAATGAGTACAGGCCCATCCTGCTCAACCTTTCTTCATAAGTCAACGCCTTTATCTCAGAGTACTTATGGTACTAAGCCCCAGCATAAACTGTGCAAGAACGACTGGAATTTATATCTGAACAGGAGTAGCCTATTCAGCCCCTTGAGCCTTGTCCTCCATTCAGTTAGATCATGACACCTTTTAACAAACCGCTTCACAGAGGTTTAATAAAATGTAGATTAATAAGAAAAAGATCTGACTTGACAAGCCAACACAATTGGTAGATAGCGGTGAAAAGTAGGTCATGGAATTCACTGTTTAAGTGTTTTTTGGGGCTAGCAGAAGGCCTTTGCAAGGTTCCACGAAGCCTTGCGGGAAATGCAATAACCATTTGTAAACTTGTTAAATTCGTCGTCAGCACAAACACAGGGCATTGAGACAACAGGCTCTCCCGATTTACAGAAGGATTTAGATCAACTGGGCAAACAAATAGCGTATTAAGTTTAATACTGACTGACGTGAAGTCTGGCGTACTGAGTATAAAATGTGTGCCGCGGTATACAGTGAATGGAATAGAATTAGCAGACAGAGACTTGGGAAGAGACTTGGGGGTGACCATGTAGAGTAGCCTCATCACCTTCATTGTATTAAATGGTATAAATAAACTGCCTCGGTCAGTGTCGGCGGTAGGATCAGAGCGCATGATTGAGTTAAAAGTACATTTAGAAGAGATATTAGAAAACATTTCTTTACTCAAAAGATGTTACATTTTTGGAATAATCTACCAGGTAAGATCACAAGACAGATAGTCGGGGTATTCAGAATGCAGTTGGATGTTAGGTGGATGAGGTGGAATATTAGACTGAATACCCTTTTCTGAAGTTACTAATAAGAACATAAGAAATAGGAGCAGGAGTAGGCCATACGGCCTCTCGAGCATGCTCCGCCATTTAATGAGATCATGGCTGATCTGATCATGGACTCAGCTCCACTTTCCCGCCCGCTCCCCATAACCCCTTATCGTTTAAGAAACTGTCTATTTCTGTCTTAAATTTATTCAATGTCCCAGCTTCCACAGCTCTCTGGGGCAGCGAATTCCACAGATCCACAACCCTCTGAGAGAAGAAATTTCTCCTCATCTCAGTTTTAAATGGGCAGCCCCTTATTCTAAGGTCATGTCCTCTAGTTCTAGTCTCCCCCATCAGTGGAAAGATCCTCTCTGCATCCACCTTGTCAAGCCCCTTCATAATCTTATACGTTTCGATAAGATCACCTCTCATTCTTCTGAATTCCAATGAGTAGAGGCCCAATCTACTCAACCTTTCCTCATAAGTCAATCCCCTCATCCCCTGAATCAACCTCGTGAACCTTCTCTGAACTGCTTCCAAAGCAAGTATATCCTTTCGTAAATATGGAAACCAAATCTGCACGCAGTATTCCAGGTGTGGCCTCACCAATACCCTGTATAGCTGTAGCAAGACTTCCCTTCTTTTATACTCCATCCCTTTGCAATAAAGGCCAAGATTCCTGATCACTTGCTGTACCTGCATACTATCCTTTTGTACTTCTGCAGAGGGAGAAAGATCAATCACTCGGGCTCAGTTAGCTTTTTCACCATTGCAGGACTTGAGAGCATATAGGGAATGTTTTGTCCATTCACAATCTAATAACATAATGTAGACTGATGCTGCAGTGTAGTACAGTGTGTTGTGGCAAGGGCTGCCCTGATGAGATGCTAAACTGGAGCCCCACTTCCATTGGATGGAGTGGAAGTTGAAGATCCGGTAGAGTTAATCAAAGAAGAGCAGGAAGTTCTGCAGATGTCCAGGGCTACAAACAGTAAAATAGTTTGTTGTACACCTTGTTCTTTGTGAGATTGGCTGCTATATTTGCCTACATCACAGCACTGAAATAAATTACATTCGATGTGCAGCACATAGAGATTTTTCAAAGAGATGTTAAGGTGCTATTTAAATTCAAGTCTTTCTTTATAATGGGCCGGAAATGAAAACGGCGCGCTGTTACATAGTGGGCCGATTTTCAATCACAGCTGCCCGGTTACTTGCCTGCAAAATGGGTGACGAGCGGAAGAAGATCAGGTGGGAACCTTCTGCACCCATTTTCAGGCAGCCCTTGAAATGGGAGCCCAGAATTCCTGGCCATGGCAGCCAGGAGGGGGACTGTTTAAATATGCAAGCTGGGATTCTATGCCTATTGTAGGATCCCCTTTGCAATTCCTGTGAAGGAATAGATGAGGCAGAACCTCCTAGCATTTTCCAGGAGTAGGTTATTTAGCCCCTCGAGACAGTTCTGCCATTCAATGAGATCATGGCTGATCTGTGACCTAACTCCATATACCTGCTATTGCCCCATATTCCTTAATACCATTGGTAAACAAAAATCGATCACTCTGATTTAAAATTAACAATTAACCTAGCATCAATTGCCATTTGCGGAAGAGAGTTCCAAACTTCTACCACCCTTTGCGTGTAGAAGTGTTTCCTAATTTCACTCCTGAAAGGCCTGGCTCTAATCTTTAGACTATGCGCCCTTATCCTTGACTCCCCAACTACCAAAAAATGTTTCTCTCCATCTACCCTATCAGTTCCCATCAATATCTTGAAAACTTCGATCAAGTCAACCCTTAATCTTCTAAATTACAGGGAATACGACCATAGTTTGTCTAATCTCTCCTTATAATTTAACCCTTGGAGTTCAGGTATCATTTTGGTAAACCTGCACTGCACTCCCTCCAAGGCCAATATATCCTTCCTAAGATGTGGTGCCCGGAACTACTCACAATGTTCCAGGTGTGGTCTAACCAGGGCTTTGTGCAGCTGCAACATAACTTCTACCCCCTTGTAATCTAGTTGATAGAGAATTCAAACAGGCTGCAGACAGGCTGCAAAGTTGAGAAAACACAGAACCCATGTCTGCGCGCGACTGAGCACATTGCATTAAGTCATCAATCAACTTGACATTTCAGGACCTTTGGCAGTGAGCCAATTAGGGGTTAAGAATATATAAATTGAGCCAATAAGGTCAAAGAAGATGAGTTAATTTATGTAAATTGAGCCAAGTATAAAAACAGCCATGTTTTGCCACGTGTCTCAGAAGGACAAAGGACCTGGCAATCAGCCAGAGCTTGTTGCTGCTGCCAGAATAAAATTACATTAAATCTACAACTGGAGTTCGCATTTCATTGAAAATTAAGAGATCTAACAATTTTGGCATCACGAACAGGATCGCTGAGGGAAGAAACTGAATTTTGGACATCGGACCTACATACTGAGGTAAGGACTCTTTATAAAAGTCCTCGGTCAATGGTTTAAATTTACCTCCCCTTCTATGCGATTCCGAAAGCCTCTGGTGTGCGAACCCTCTGGTTGGTGATCGGCTCGAGATCCCATAGACATCTAAACTTCGGCGGTGTGTTAGTTAATTGATCACCGACCCACTCATTCAGCTGGAAAGCCTACGACTTGAGACCCCAGTAAAGAAATTAGTAATATGGCAGCAGAAGATAAGAGTAAAGAATTGCCTACAACTGTTAAAGGTGGGTGGGCAACACCTGAGGTTTCGATTGATGAAATACTCGAACAGTTGAAAGAATACATAGAGCAACAATTCGATTTATCTAAAACCTGTATTAAGATCGAACGAAAATACGGTACCTCTAAAGGACAATGGTCCTTGGACGAGATCAAAAGGGTCTAGGGAAAAATGGCCCTAATGAAAAATAAAGAACGAACCAGATGGTCCTTAGCTGTTATGGGACAGATCCGACAGCGGAATGAAATTATAACGCCTTCCCAATATGATAGGGACCTGACCAGTACGAAGAACCAATTTGTGAACAGCTGAGACAGAAAAAGCTTGGACTTGAAAAGTCGGAAGCGGAAGTTAAAGATCTTAAAGGTGAAATTAAAGAATGGAAAAAATCATTAGGTCAAGAGACAGTAATAGGAAAAGGAAAATGTATCGGTCAATTCCCAGGGTACCCATGTTTGGATAAATTAAAAGTGCAAACCCGAAGACACGACCGAGGAATAGATACGGATTCTGAGTCCTCTGACGATACAGGGTCGGAGGATGAAGAATTAGGGGTGCGCTTTGCCCCGTTTAAAAAAAGACAAGTTGTAGTCAAATGCGGATGAGGACGGAACCAAAAAAACGAAGAAAAGGGTGTATGCAGAATACTTATTTCATGATCCGGCAGACCCAGAGAAAATTGATAAATGGTCCAAGGAGTTGCCCAATCCAAAGAAAGGGGGAGTGAAAACTTGGGACCAATTGGACCGCTTAAGAAATATATATCAACTTCATCCCTGGGACGGAGTGCAAATTTTGACCATAATGGTGCCAAAAACACAAGGAAGAAAATTGCACGACAAGGTAGAAGAAGTGGGGCAGGATGAGCAAGAATTAAACGGAGGATGGGAGGCGATTAAACACTGGCTGCAAGCCTTGAGTCCAGCTAAGACAGACTGGGGAAAAATTAGAACCTGCCAACAGAAAGGAACAGAGGAGGTCCTGGAGTATGACGAGCGGTTTAGATGCACGTGGCTAGAACATTCGGGTATGAATAATACGGATGAGGAAATGGATGAACAAGTTTTTGGACCCCTGAAAGCAGCTTTCGTGGCAGATCTAAAGCCAGAACTGTCCAAAATGCTTAAGGTAGTGTTACCGGACTGGGAAGGTAGAGGAACTACCTTTGCAGCGTTGGTGGATCGATGTAACCAATTAGACAGGGATATGGGAGCTAAAGTCCGAGCTGTGCAGGCTATGGGATGGAAATCCCAGGATCCCGATAAAGAGTCATTCAGAAAATTACCCAGAAAATGTCATTATTGTGGGAAAGAAGGTCACTGGGCCAAGATGTGCAGGGCAAAACAGCAAGGTCACGGCCGGGGAAGAGGACGCAGCCAGGGATACAATTCAGCCAACAAACCGGGCTTGTCACAAGATAACGACCTCATAGAAGCATTGAAGCGACTGACAATACAACAACAGAAGGAGTTACTTGGGATAGCAAAAAACAATTAGAGCCCGCCCTGGCCCCCCTCCTTTCACTAATACAACAGAGGGGAGATGGGCTATATATAACTGTGAAGGTGGGCGATAAGGATGTGCCCTGTCTTTTAGACACAGGGGCGGAATTAACATGCTTACCCCCACAATATGGAGACTTTTTGCCGTTGAATGGTAGGGCACGTATAGCCTATGGAGTTGGGGGCCATAAAATGGAAATTAAAAGGACAACACCAGTACTTATAGGGCTGGGTCCACATGAACTAACCAGGCCGATCTGGATAGGCCCAGTAGATCAACCCCTTTTGGGAATGGACGTTTTAATCCAAGTAGATTCATCGTTGCATTTCGAGGATGGTTGGATGACATGGTCAATTAGAACTTTGAAGAAAGAAGAATTGAAGGAACACCCGATATGGGCTAAAGATAAGAATGATTGTGGCCTACTCCAGATGGAGCCTGCATCATTTACTGGGACCAAGCCTCCATGCATTAAACAGTACCCCATCAGTCCAACTGCCATCGCGGGGATCTTACCGGTTATTCAGCAATTGGAGAAACAAGGGGTGCTTATTAAAACGCATAGCTCCTCCAATAGTCCCGTGTGGCTGGTACAGAAATCTAATGAGACTTGGCGTTTGACCGTCGATTATAGGAAAGCTAACCAGTGTATTGATCAAAAAGCTCCTTTGGTCGCAGATCCCTCCACTATTTTTAATGCCCTCAAACCGGAACATAAATATTTCTCGGTTATAAATATGGCCAACGGATTTTGGTCGGTGCCTCTGGCACCGGAGGTTCGACAGTGGTTTGCTTTCATGGTCCAAGGACAACAGTATACTTGGACTCGGTTACCGCAGGGTTTCCACAACAACCCTATGGTATTCCACATGGCTTTATAAAGCCATTTGCGAGAATTACCTCCCCTGTCATCCAATATGTAGATGATATCCTGCTAGCTTCAAACACGGAAGAACAGCATGAACAATATTTACAAGCTTTGCTGGACCACTTTTGGTTGAAAGGACATAAAGCCAGCATCGACAAAGCACAAATATCCCAAGAAGAGGCTGTATACCTAGGTCAAAAGATTTCACAAGGAAAGAGAGAACTTACCCAGGATAGAACTGAAGCTATTCGGGCTGCTAAAAAAAACACCACTATTCAGGAACTAAGGTCCTTTTTGGGATTGTGTAACTTTAACAGAAATTGGATTGCCTCCTTCACACAGCTTGCTCAGCCACTGAATGATATTTTAAAGGGGAAACGTGCCTCTAAAGAAGCCATCACCCTCACTAAAGAACAGCAAGAGGCCTTCCTGACTTTGAAAAAGGCTTTGTGTTCGGCACCGGCTCTGGGAATCCCCGACAGTGGTAAGCCATTTACCCTGTTTGTTCATGAGAAAGAAGGATATATGACAGCTATACTGACACAAGAACATGGGGATCGGCAAAGACCTATTGGCTATTATTCGGCAAAACTGGATGCAGTAGCCCTCGGATGGGGAAGTTGCCCAAGGGCCATGGAAGCTACATGTCGAGCGGTAATGATCACTGCGGGTCTAGTCCTCGACCAAAAGCGGATTGTCAAGTGTCCCCACACCGTACACACTTTGCTGTCTATGAATAGAATGTCTCAGGTGACGGCAGCTAGTTGAAACCGTTGGACAGCAGTTTTGGAAGCTCCTAATCTCCAAATCGTCCAGGCCAACCCGGTTAATCCAGCAACTATGCTCCCGATGTCAGAATCGAGGGAGCAAGAGGGGGGAGAATGTGAAGAGCATAACTGCGAGGAGATTTTAAAAGAAACAGAAGAAGCAGCCTTAGCAGCAGAGGAGCCTCTACATAACCCAGACCTCATCCTGTTTACAGATGGTTCCTCCTTTGTTGACAATGGTACCAGAAAAGCAGGATGGGCAGTTACAACCTTATATGAGGTAGTGACAAAAGGATGTTTACCCTCAGGAACGTCAGCACAACAGGCCGAGTTACGGGCCCTGTCAGAAGCATGTCGAATAGCAGAAGGACAGACAGCTAATGTCTACACAGATTCGCGTTATGCTTTTGGAGTCGCTCATGACTTTGGTCTGTTATGGCGGAAAAGAGGATTCCTCACTGCTGCTGGTACACCTATCCGAAATGGAAAAGAAGTCCGAGACTTACTAGAGGCCATACAATTACCTCAGGAAGTATCCATCCTGAAGTGTAAGGCCCATACCAAGGAAAATACCACGGAAGCACAGGGAAATGCCCTAGCCGACCAGGCAGCTAAAGATGCCACCTCACAGGGCTCTCCCCCCAGAGGAACCAACACAGATGTGCAGATTGAAAGCACTCAGGACTCTGACACGAGACCTTCAAACAATGCAAGGCGAGTGCTCCCGAGAGAAAAAATGGACATGGATTGAGGCAGGAATTAAGCTATGCGAAGATGGTGTCTGGAGACAGAGTTACCGACAAGCCAGTCGCGCCACAAGAGCTTATGCCTTTTTTTAGCCCAACAGATCCACTTGTGGGGACACTTGGCCTCACAACAGATGACGGCACGATTCCAGAAAAGCTGGTGGGGTCGGGGATTTAAAAAACATGCCCAGCTGGTAACAGACCGCTGTGTGGTCTGCCAGAAAAATAATTCTGGACCCATCACGGTAATGCCCCAATTGAGGCCCCCTGCACCTGTCGGACCATTCCAGCATCTGCAGGTTGATTATATATCTCTTCCTTCATGCCAAGGATACACTAACATTCTTGTCATGGTCGACAGATTCTCTAGATGGGTAGAAGCTGTCCCAACTAAAAGAGCCACAGCCAATCACACTGCAAAGATCTTGTGTAAGGATTACACTCCCAGATGGGGAGTCCCGAGTAGCATTGTCTCAGATCAGGGAACACACTTCACAGGTGCTGTCTGCCAAGAAGTCTGTAGGTTACTGAACATTACTTGGGATTTACACTGTCCTTATCACCCACTATCATCAGGACAAGTAGAGCGAATGAATTGAACTCTGAAACAACGGCTTGCCAAATATCACCAAGAAGGAACACCATGGCCCCAGGCACTATCAATAGTGCTATGTAGTGTTAGGGCAACCCCGAACAGAACTACAGGTCTAAGCCCATTTGAAATTATAACAGGAAGACCCATGTCGCTGCCAGGAACTATTGATTTACGGAAAGCTGATGTTCACTTAATGAGTGACACTTTGTTATCATACTGTCAGGACCTAACCAATGCTATTAGTTCTGTTTCCCGACAGGTATCGGCAGCTTGGGGTAATCCACCCGAAGGAGGACACGACATCATCCCGGGAGTCTGGGTCTATGTGAAAAAGTTGCAGAAAGAACCTTTGGGTGCCAAGTGGGAGGGACCACCCAGGCAGCTGTTAAAATCCAAGGAAAGAAAGCCTGGATCCACGCCTCACACGTTAAATGAGCACCCATAACTGAAGCTGAAATCTGATAAGGACAATTACTTTTTGCCAAAATGTATAAATTTACTGTACTACTGACTGTAGGTATTCTAGGCATTTGCCTATTTCTTACTAGCCGACCCTCTGCACCAAAGGGAAATAGTAGAGTATCCAGGGAATTACATGTAAATATCTTTTTACATATGTCATACATTTATGCCAAACAAAGTAACATTTCTAGTTGTTGGGTGTGTGCGCATATTCCTGTTCACTCAAAGGGATGGATTCCCTTGAGGCCAGTTCCCTTGAATATCTCGGAAATGGCTGAGTGGATAATTAATCAAAACAAAACAGGCAATGCATTTCAGGATACGGAAAACTGGGCACGTAAATGGAAGTCAGCAGGTTACAATCTGACTACCCTTGAAGGGGGGTACCAACCGTGCTACAATAATTCCAAACGGCCCCCATTTTTTGTTATTACTAATATAACGGGGATAGTAAGACCAGGGGAATCTGTCTGTCTGATTAGAAGCATCAAAGGAGGCCAAAATATGGGGTATAGTAACTGCTCCAGGAATTATAATGTAATTAAGCCATGGAACCGTCCAAACTGGGCCGATGTGGGAATTCTTAATGTAGCAGGAATTCTGAATAAAACAGATGAAAAAACCTGGACAGGCTCCGGAGTGTTGCTGACAAAGAAACAGCTAACATTCATTGCCTATAATGGGTGTGTGGCCACAAGGCCTACCCTTGGCTGCCCCAGAATTGGACGGGATCCTGCTATTTAGCCTATATTGTGCCATATATGTATCATATAAAGTCACTGTCAGAACATCTACACCATCCTAAGAGAGCTATCACAGAAACAGAGAGGTTCTTTGCCATTCTGATCCCCAGGTATGGGACCGCTAAACTGGCAAAGGAATCCATTAACATAGCATCCATTGTGGAACGGGTAGCCAATGATACTTCAGAGGCCCTAGTTAAAATCAATGCAGAAATGGTAGCAATCCGCACAGTAGCCCTACAGAATAGGCTGGCGCTTGACTACATCCTGGCTGAAAAGGGAGCTACTTGCGCCCTACTCTGAACTGAGTGTTGCACATATATCCCAGATAGCTCCGAAGAAATTACCCACTTAGCGGAGCATATCCAAAAGGAGGTAGAAAAATTTAAGCAACCCCCATTTGTGGAGCGGAGCCACTGAATGGCTAGGTTCAATAGGAACTTTATTGGTGGAAGGTTTA
The DNA here is from genome assembly GCF_044704955.1 of Pristiophorus japonicus. Classification (NCBI taxonomy): domain Eukaryota; kingdom Metazoa; phylum Chordata; class Chondrichthyes; family Pristiophoridae; genus Pristiophorus; species Pristiophorus japonicus. The sequence continues at coordinate 61,139,903 of NC_091998.1, read as the reverse complement.
ATTCTATTCGTTGTAATTATTTTACTTTTATATTGTTTGTTTATGTTGATTAAATGTTGTTGCAACCAGGTGGCTGTAGCTGCTGCCCTGCAGGTGAGACACCTTGCAGGTCCCAGCAGACCGTCTGTACGTGGCACAGGGGTATGTTATGCTGAAGGGAAGTTTGTTTACTGGTTGAATTAAGATATTGATTTGGATTAAATTGGAATGAGGTTAATTAACCTACCAAAACCAGACTTCCATTGTGGTCATGATGGAACTCGGGTTGGTTTAAATTTGTGTGGAAGCTACTCGTCCGGACATGTAGCGAAACACATCAACAAATTTTAGAAGGAAACTCTATTAACATGTATGAAATTATTTAGTAGAATGTTTAATCAGTGATGCCTGATGTTTTATGATTCAGTTTGTGAAAGAATCAAAGCGGTGATTGATAGAGAATTCAAACAGGCTGCAGACAGGCTGCAAAGTTGAGAAAGCACAGACCCCATGTCTACGTGCGACTGAACACATTGCATTAAGTCATCAATCAACTTGACATTTCAAGACTTTGGCAGAAAGCCAATTAAGGGTTAAGAATATATCAATTGAGCCAATAAGGTCAAAGAAGGCGAGTTCATTTATGTAAATTGAGCCAGGTATAAAAACAGCCATGTTTTGCCATGTGTCTCAGAAGGACAAAGGACCTAGCAATCAGCCAGAGCTTGTTGTTGCTGCCAGAATAAAATTACATTAAATCCACAACCGGAGTTCGCATTTCATTGAAAATTAAGAGATCTAACACTAGTCCTCTAGATAAAAAGGCCAAAATTCCATTAGCCTTTTGATTATTTTCTGTACCTGTCCATGACATTTTAATGATCTATGTACATGGACACCAAAATCTATTTGGACCTCCACTGTTTTTAGCTTTTTACCATTGTAGAAAATACTTTGTTCTATTCTTTTTAGGTCCAAAATGGATGGCCTCACATTTGCTGACATTGAAGTCCATTTGCTGCAATTCTGCGCATTCATTTAAACTATTAATATCTCTTCATAATTTTATGCTTCCATTGACACTGCTTACAATGCTGCCTATCTTTATGTCATCAACAAACGTGGATATGTGACTTTTTATTCCATCGTTAATAAATACACTGAATAGTTGAGGCCCGAACACATCCTTGAGGGCCACCACTTGTCACATCTTGCAAATTCGAATACCTACCCATTATCCCTGCTCTCTGTCTCCTGCCGCTCAGCCAATTTCTTAACCAGGTGAATAATTTGCCTTCCGTTCCAGGAGCTTCAACTTGAGCTAACAGGTTCTTATGTGGGACTTTATCAAATGTCTTCACTTTATCAAATGTCTTCTATGAATAACATCTATAGACATTCCCCTATCCTCTACTTTCGTCACCACTTTGAAATATTCAATCAGGTTTGTCAGACATGATCTACCCTTTACAAATCCATGCTAGCTCTCTGATCAGCTGAAAATGTTCAAGCTGTTCAGTCACTCGATCCTTATTCATAGACTCTAGTAATTTCACAACAGATGTTAGGCGAACTGGTCTATAATTCCCTGGGTTTCCCTCTCACCTTTCTTCAACAGTGGAGTGACTTGCACAGTTTTCCAATCTAAGGGAACGGTTCCCAAATCGAGCAAACTTTGGAAGATTATAGTTGGGGCATCTGCAGTGTTCTCACCTACTTCGTTTATTAAATCCAAGGATGCAAGCCATCTGGTCCTGAGGATTTGTCACTCTTCAGTGCCATTATTTTCTTCATTACTGTTATTTTGCTTACGTTATTTTTGGTGAGCCCCCGTCCCTGATGCAATATTAGTTTCCTTGGGATGTCTGGCATGTTATCCACTTCTTCTACTGTAAATACTGATGCAAAGTAGTTATTCAACATGTCCGTCATTTCCTTATTTTCATTTAAATATCACACGGTTATCAATTTTCAAGGGGTCCTGACTACCCTCTTTATCCTAAGCTAATTGTAAATTTTTTGTGCTGGTTTTGATATCCCTTGCAAGTCTCTTTTCAGTCTCTTTTTGTAGCTCTTACTATCTGTGTTTTCACCTTTTGTTGTTCATTATATCTCCCGCAGTCGCCAAATCTCTGCTAGTTTTTGCATTTTTGTCTGATTTTTCTTTTAGTTTTTTGTTGTCCCTGATCTCTTTGGTCATCCATGGCTGTTTCGTTTTTGGCAATTAGAGCTCTTGCCCCTAGGAGTGTCATCATTATCATATAATACAGTATCATCATTATCATAGGCAGTCCCTCGAAGCGAGGGTGACTTGCTTCCACGCCAAAAAAGTATGAGTTCACAGGTGTTTCAATGTTCCAGATCCCGAACTAATATTCCAGATCCTGAACTACATCCTGAAGGGTGGAAGATGCCTGTGTGTGGATTTTTTAAATGTGGGGTGACCGTTGCACACCAGCCACCACACGGGTTTGACAGAGCTAGCTCTTGGACCAGTGGCAAGGCTTACCCAAGACGACTGGAGACCTGCTCTGCTGTACGGACCGAGCGCGCACACATATCGCAGTGTGGGCTGGCCCGTGCTGCCCCTGGGCCCTTGCCTCTTCTGGCCCCAAACTCGCGCCTCTCCTGGGCCCCGGTCACTTCCATCTACAAACTCTTGCCGCTCCTTCAGCCCTCCTAGTGTGCCTGCCCGCACTGCAATCAGCGACCTGGCTTTGCAGCTGTCTGCTCCCTCCAATGGCCCCGAATCAGCAGGCCGGGGCCATTAGAGGCAGCAGCGTGCGGCAGCCCGGCCCGGAAATCGGCACGGTCCCGGCCTACAAGACCATACAGTATAAACTGGTTCTGCATCACATTGAACTCTTTTTGAACACCTCCCACTGATGATCTGTCGTTTTACACATAAACTGGTTTTGCTCAGTTTACTGTGGACAATCTGACTCATTGTATTGATGTCAGCCTTATGTAAATATAGAATCTTAGTAGCTGTTTCGTGTTTCTCCCTTTCAAATACTACCTTGAACTTGATCATACGATCGCTAATAGATAAATGGTCATGTACTGGTCGACTATTAACTAAATCAGGCTCATTACTCATTACTGAATCCAATATAGCCTTCCCTCTTGTTAATTCTAAGACATATTGTTGCAAAAAACTAGCTGTAACACACTCAATAAATTCACTACCTTTTCGACATGAGCGAGTCTGCTTATCCCAATCTATATTGAAGTTAAATTCCCCTTTAAAGCCACTCTTCCTTTACTACATGCTTATCTGATCTCTGCATTTATACATTCTACCACTTCGCAGCTGCTACCAGGTGGTGCCCCCGACCTGCAAGCGAACAACTCCTGAGGTCGGGCTATAAAAGAGCTAGAGCGGCGTATCACTTCAACCTCTAGCACGAGCTACTCCAAGTGTGACGTTTTTGAGATGGGCGACTGGGTGATGTCATCAAAACGCTGGTCGCCGTTTTGGAGTGTGGGCAGGAACCAGGTACAGAGGAGTGGGAAGGTCGGAGCGGATGAGCAGCGAGTGTTTGTGGCGCATTCCGGTGAATGCTTATGAAGGAGGACCGACGAGTGAGCGTGGCGGAGGTGTGACAGATGAGGGTACCGGGCCCAGAAGAGCCGAGGCCCAGGGGCAGCACGGGCCAGCCCACACTACGATATGTGTGTGCACGCTAGGCACGTGCAGCAGAGCTGGTCTCCAGTTGCCTTGGTTAATCCTTGCCACTGGACCAAGACCTAGCTCTGTCAAGCCCGTGTGGTGGCTGGTGTGCAACGGTCACCACACGTTAAAAAAATTCACGCACAGGCATCTTTCACCCCCGCAATTGAAGTTCAGGACTGGAACATCGGCTCCTTCATCGAAACACCTGTGAACTCGTGGAAGCAAGTCATCCTCGTTCGAGGGACTGCCTATGATGATGACTATACACAACTCCCACTACCGTCTTAAATCCTTCTCTATTTCTTAATTCTACTAAATTGCACACAGCAAGGTCCCACAAAGAGCAATGCGATAATGACCAGATAATCTTTTTTTAGTGATGTTGGTTGGGGGATAAATATTGGCACTACAGTGCACCAGGAAGTACTCCTCTGCTCTTTGAAATTTTACATCCACCTGAGAGGGCAGACAGGGCCTTGGTTTAACATTTCATCAGGAAGACTGCCCCTGCGAAGGTGCAGTATTCCCTCAGTACCGCACCTCCGACAATGTAGTGCTTCCTCAGAACTGCACCTCCGACAGTACAGCGCTCCCTCAGAATTGCACCTCCGACAGTGCAGCACTCCCTCAGTACTTCCTCCCCGCTAGTGTAGCACTCCCTCAGTACCACCTCTCCGACAGTGCAGCATTCCCTCAGTACTGCCCCTCCGACAGTGCAACATTCCCTCAGTACTGCCCCTCCGACAGTGCAGCATTCCCTCAGTACCGCCCCTCCGACAGTGCAGCATTCCCTCAGTACTGCCCCTCCGACAGTGCAGCATTCCCTCAGTACTGCCCCTCCGACAGTGCAGCATTTCCTCAGTACTGCCCCTCCGACAGTGCAACATTCCCTCGGTACTGCCCCTCCGACAGTGCAGCTCTCCCTCAGTACTGCCCCTCTGACAGCAGCGCTGTCTCAGTACTGATGATTTCTCGCAGGTTGGGGCCTCCACACTGCTCCCTGGACCGCACGCCGCTCCTTTTATGGCCCCGACCTGCCGCTGATGGTTTTCATAAAAGGATGGGGCCATAAAAGGAGTGGCGTGCAGCCCAGGGAGCAGCGTGGAGGTCTGCCACCACAGGGTACAGCGCGAGCTGGTGCAGGAGGGCAATGGCAGCGAAGAGTGACGTCAGCAAGGTCCAGGTCGGTGATTGGAGCGTGGGCAGGTACAGCAGGAGCGGCGAGATTGGGGTGACGGAGTGGCGAGAGACTGTGGAAGGACATGATCAGGGCCCAGGGGAGGCGTGAGTTCGGGGCCATGGGCCCAGGGGCAGCACGGGTCAGCCCACACTGCGATATGTGTGCGCACTAGGTCCGTGCAGCAGAGCAGGTCTCCAGTTGTCTTGGGTAATCCTTCCCACTGGACTAAGACCTAGCTCTGTCAAGCCCGTATGGTGGCTGGTGTGCAATGCCCACCCCACGTTAAAGAAATCCACGCACAGGCATCTTCCACCCTTCAGGATGTAGTGTGGGTTCTTCATTCGAAACACCTGTGAACTCATCCTTTTTTTTGGCGTGGAAGCAAGTCATCCTCGTCCGCCTATGATGATGATGTCTCAGTACTGCCCCTCCGACAGTGCAGCATTCCCTCAGTACTGCCCCTCCGACAGTGCAGCATTCCCTCAGTACTGCCCCTCCGACAGTGCAGCATTCCCTCAGTACTGCCCCTCCGACAGTGCAGCATTCCCTCAGTACTGCCCCTCCGACAGTGCAACATTCCCTCAGTACTGCCCCTCCGACAGTGCAGCATTCCCTCAGTACCGCCCCTCCGACAGTGCAGCATTCCCTCAGTACTGCCCCTCCGACAGTGCAACATTCCCTCAGTACTGCCCTCCGACAGTGCAGCATTCCCTCAGTACTGCCCCTCCGACAGTGCAACATTCCCTCGGTACTGCCCCTCTGACAGTGCAGCTCTCCCTCAGTACTGCCCCTCCGACAGTGCAACATTCCCTCGGTACTGCCCCTCTGACAGTGCAGCTCTCCCTCAGTACTGCCCCTCTGACAGCAGCGCTGTCTCAGTACTGATGATTTCTCGCAGGTTGGGGCCTCCACAATGCTCCCTGGACCGCACGTCGCTCCTTTTATGGCCCCGACCTGCCGCTGATGGTTTTCATAAAAGGATGGGGCCATAAAAGGAGTGGCGTGCAGCCCAGGGAGCAGCGTGGAGGTCTGCCACTACAGGGTACAGCGCGAGCTGGTGCAGGAGGGCAATGGCAGCGAAGAGTGACGTCAGCAAGGTCCAGGTCGGTGATTGGAGCGTGGGCAGGTACAGCAGGAGCGGCGAGATTGGGGTGAAGGAGTGGCGAGAGACTGTGGAAGGACATGATCAGGGCCCAGGGGAGGCGTGAGTTCGGGGCCATGGGCCCAGGGGCAGCACGGGTCAGCCCACACTGCGATATGTGTGCGCACTAGGTCCGTGCAGCAGAGCAGGTCTCCAGTCGTCTTGGGTAATCCTTCCCACTGGACTAAGACCTAGCTCTGTCAAGCCCGTGTGGTGGCTGGTGTGCAATGCCCACCCCACGTTAAAGAAATCCACGCACAGGCATCTTCCACCCTTCAGGATGTAGTGTGAGTTCTTCATTCGAAACACCTGTGAACTCATCCTTTTTTTTGGCGTGGAAGCAAGTCATCCTCGTCTGCCTATGATGATGATGTCTCAGTACTGCCCCTCCAAAAGTACCACACTCCCTCAGTACTGACCCTCCGACAGTACCGCGCTCCCTCAGTACTGCCCCTCTGACAGTGCAGCGCTATCTCAGTACTGACCCTCCGACAGTACCGCGCTCCCTCAGTATTGCCCCTCTGACAGTGCAGCGTTGTCTCCGTACTGACCCTCCAACACTGCAGCACTCCCTCAGTACTGACCCTCTGACAGTGCAGCACTGTCTCACTACTGACCCTCCGACAGTGCAGCAATCCCTCAGTACTGTCCCTCTGACAGTGCAGCGTTGTCTCAGTACTGACCCTCCAACACTGCAGCACTCCCTCAGTACTGACCCTCTGACAGTGCAGCACTGTCTCACCACTGACCCTCTGACAGTACCACGCTGTCTCAGTACTGACCCTCCGACAGTGCGGCGCTCCCTCAGTACTGCCCCTCTGAGAGTGCAGCAATCCCTCAGTACAGTCCCTCTGACAGTGCAGCACTCCCTCAGTACTGCCCCTCCGACAGTGCAGCACTCCCTCAGTACTGCCCCTCCGACAGTGCAGCACTCCCTCAGTACTGCCCCTCCAACAGTGCAGCGCTGTCTCAGTACTGATCCTCCAACGGTACCGCGCTCCCTCAGTACTGACCCTCCAACAGTGCAGCGCTGTCTCAGTACTGCCCCTCCAACAGTACCGCACTCCCTCAGTACTGTCCCTCTGACAGTGCAGCACTCCCTCAGTACTGCGCTGGAGTGTCGGCATAGATTCCGGTCTCAGGTCTCTAGAGTGTGACTTGAGCCCATGACTTTCTGACTCAGGCGAGAGTGCTACCAGTGAACCACGACTAACAGCTGGATAAGATGAGAAGTTTGAAGCTAAGTTCATTCCAATAGCCTATGCGAGTGTTTTGAGGAGCATGGAGAAATGCACGATAAGTAGGTTAGCTGGAAGCAAGAGTTGGGATCATGTTGTTGCTATCCACATGCACAGGCTGTGATTGTCTTGCACTCAGACTTCACCTCCCGTTTAATGATAAACTGCCTTGCCGTTTATCTGCAGTGGTGTGTAATGTTTTGCAATCCCTGTGTAGCCTTGTAATAATAATTAGCCAAGAGCCAACTTGGTTCCTCTTACCAGTGCACTCTTGGATTTGGCATGTTAGGGGCCAATTCTCCTCTTCAGAAATCTCCTGATTTCAGTCCAAGTACCTATTCCTTCCATTCCCACAAATAACTATTATTTTATAGCTAAATATAATAAAAGGTTGGGCTTGTTTCCTTTGGAAAATCATCATCATAGAAACATAGACATAGAAACATAGAAAATTGGTGCAGGAGAGGCCATTCGGCCATTCGAGCCTGCACCGCCATTCAATGAGTTCATGGCTGAACATACAACTTCAGTACCCCATTCCTGCTTTCTCGCCATACCCCTTGATTCCCCCTAGTAGTAAGGACTACATCTAACTCCTTTTTGAATATATTTAGTGAATTGGTCTCAACAACTTTCTGTGGTAGAAAATTCCACAGGTTCACCACTCTCTGGGTGAAGAAGTTTCTCCTCATCTCAGTCCTAAATGGCTTACCCCTTATCCTTAGACTGTGACCCCTGGTTCTGGACTTCCCCAACATTGGGAACATTCTTCCTGCATCTAACCTGTCTAAACCCTTCAGAATTTTAAACGTTTCTATGAGATCCCCTCTCATTCTTCTGAACTCCAGTGAATACAAGCCCAGTTGATCCAGTCATTCTTGATATGTCATTCCCGCCATCCCGGGAATCAGTCTGATGAACCTTTGCTGCACTCCCTCAATAGCAAGAATGTCCTTCCTCAAGTTAGGAGACCAAAACTGTACACAATACTCCAGGTGTGGCCTCACCAAGGCCCTGTACAACTGTAGTAACACCTCCCTGCCCCTGTACTCAAATCCCCTCGCCATTTGCTTTCTTAACCACCTGCTGTACCTGCATGCCAACCTTCAATGACTGATGTACCATGACACCCAGGTCTCGTTGCACCTCCCCTTTTCCTAATCTGTCACCATTCAGATAATAGTCTGTCTCTCTGTTTTTACCACCAAAGTGGATAACCTCACATTTATCCACATTATACTTCATCTGCCATGCATTTGCCCACTCACCTAACCTATCCAAGTCACTCTGCAGCCTCATAGCATCCTCCTCGCAGCTCACACTGCTACCCAACTTAGTGTCATCTGCAAATTTGGAGATACTACATTTAATCCCCTCGTCTAAATCATTAATGTACAATTTAAACAGCTGGGACCCCAGCACAGAACCTTGCGGTACCCTACTAGTCACTGCCTGCCATTCTGAAAAGTATCCATTTACTCCTACTCTTTGCTTCCTGTCTGCCAACCAGTTCTCAATCCATGTCAGCACACTACCCCCAATCCCATGTGCTTTAACTTTGCACATTAATCTCTTGTGTGGGACCTTGTCGAAGGCCTTGTGAAAGTCCAAATACACCACATCAACTGGTGCTCCCTTGTCCACTCTACTGAAAATATCCTCAAAAAATTCCAGAAGATTTGTCAAGCATGATTTCCCTTTCACAAATCTATGCTGACTTGGACCTATCGTGTCACCTCTTTCCAAATGCGCTGCTATGACATCCTTAATAATTGATTCCATCATTTTACCCACTACCGATGTCAGGCTGACCGGTCTATAATTCCCTGTTTTCTCTCTCCCTCCTTTTTTTAAAAGTGGGGTTATATTGGCTACCCCTCCACTCCATAGGAACTGATCCAGAGTCTATGGAATGTTGGAAAATGACTGTCAATGCATCCGCTATTTCCAAGGCCACCTCCTGAAGTACTCTAGGATGCAGTCCATCAGGCCCTGGGGATTTATCAGCCTTCAATCTCATCAATTTCCCCAACACAATTTCCCAACTAATAAGGATTTCCCTCAGTTCCTCCTTCTTACTAGACCCTCTGACCCCTTTTATATCCGGAAGGTTGTTTGTGTCCTCCTCAGTGAATACCGAACCAAAGTACTTGTTCAATTGGTCTGCCATTTCTTTGTTCCCCGTTATGACTTCCCCTGATTCTGACTGCAGGGGACCTACGTTTGTCTTTACTAAACTTTTTCTCTTTACATATCTATAGAAGCTTTAGCAGTGCGTCTTAATGTTCCCCGCAAGCTTCTTCTCGTACTCCATTTTCCCTGCTCTAATCAAACCCTTTGTCCTCCTCTGCTGAGTTCTAAATTTCTCCCAGTCTCTGGGTTCTCTGCTATTTCTGGCCAATTTGTATGCCACTTCCTTGGCTTTTATACTATCCCTGATTTCCCTTGATAGCCACGGTTGAGCCACCTTCTCTTTTTTATTTTTACGTCAGACAGGGATGTACAATTGTTGTAGTTCATCCATGCGGTCTCTAAATGTCTGCCATTGCCCATCCACAGTCAACCCTTAGGTATCATTCGCCAATCTATCCTAGCCATTCACGCCTCATACCTTCAAAGTTACCCTTTATTAAGTTCTGGACCATGGTCTCTGAATTAACTGTATCATTCTCCATCCTAATGTAGAATTCCATCACATTATGGTCACTCTTCCCCAAGGGGCCTTGCACAATGAGATTGCTAATTAATCCTCTCTCATTACACAACACCCAGTCTAAGATAACCTCTCCCCTAGTTGGTTCCTCAACATATTGGTTGAGAAAACCATCCCTTATGCACTCCAGGAAATCCTCTTCCACCGTATTGCTTCCAGTTTGGTTAGCCCAATCTATATGCATATTAAAGTCACCCATGATAACTGCTGCACCTTTATTGCATGCACCCCTAATTTCCTGTTTGATGCCCTCCCCAACATCACTACTACTGTTTGGAGGCAGTCATCATAGGCAGTCCCTCGAAACGTGGATGACTTGCTTCCACGCCAAAAAGGGATGAGTTCACAGGTGTTTCAATGATATTCCATGTCTCGAACTACATCTTCAAGGGTGGAAGATGCCTGTGCATGGATTTTTTTTGAACGTGTGGCGGCCGTTGCACACCAGCCACCACACGGGCTTGACAGAGCTAGGTCTTGGTCCAGTGGCAAGGATTAACCAAGACAACTGGAGACCTGCTCTGCTGCATGGACCTGGTGCGCACATATATCACAGTGTGGGCTGGCCCGTGCTGCCCCTGGGCCCTCGCCTCTTCTGGGCCCTGAACTCTTGCCTTTCCTGGGCCCCGAACTCTTGCCTTTCCTGGGCCTCGAACTCTCACCTCTCCCGGGCCCCGATCACATCCCTCTACGAACTCTTACCGCTCCTTCGCCCCAACCTCGCCGCTCCTGCTGTACTTGCCTGCACTGCAGTCAGCCGTTGCCCTCCGTATCGATGAGTTCTTATTGCTTTTTTTTCACAGGGAACTATTTTTGGAGTAAGGGAAGAAAATTTCCGGGCCGAAAGGACTTTGGAAAATAGGTGATTACTGAATGCCCGGATTGTTCATTATGGTGAAGGTTTACAAATCAGGAACTACACAGGGAAGCTAGATAAAACTTTTGCACCAAAAAGGATGATTGAGTTAGAGTGATAGAATCATAGAAATTTACGGCACAGAAGGAGGCCCTTCGGCTATTTGTGTCTGCCGTCCAAAAAAGCGCTTTCCAGCCTAATCCCACTTTCAAGCTCTTGGTCTATAGCCTTGTAGGTTAGAGCACTTCAAGTGCACATCCAGGTATGTAAACCACCATTGGCCCTGGGCCATATTACAAGTTAACATTGCACCATACCTTTTTATAGTGCTTTTTGTGGCTTCCTCATGCTCAGCGTTGTATGAATTTTGACACTGCTTGGGTGGAGTATTATTGAATTACAACGGAGTAATGTTTGCCTCATCTCCACCGACTGTGCACCCACTCTCACTATCAGGGCAGAAATAGTATTCCCTTCTGCAATCTCTTGGATTCTGTTAGTATGTGGAAGCCAAACTGAAGAGAATATTTCTCTTCCTTTTTATTGCGTCCATTTTGTTTACCTTTTCTTTATCTCTTTTTTTTGCTGAAAAGAAGAAAATATAGCATTAATAGTTTTTTTAATAAGTGGGTCTCCTGACGTAGCCATTTACACATGTAAACGGTATATGTGCAACTATTCATCTATTTTAAATAAGAAATTACTTAAGTTCACAGTATCTTGTTTCCTTTTTGAAACCTCAGCCACAACTGGTGCTCGGTATTGGAAAATATTCTGCAGCAGTGACAAGCAGCTGTCCCAGCAAGAGGACAAGGGCAGAGCTTCACGGTGCTGATTCTCATCTCCTATTACAGTATGAATCACACTGTAAACAGTGCGAGGTCAGTAAGTTCATTGAACTCAGTCATCAAGTTACGTGACTAGACCTTGAGAACAGAAACCTCTTCACTCCAGACCAACTCTCCCCATTCCCCCCCTCCCCACCGAATATTCCCCATCGTTTTCAGAACTGCCTCAGATATTATGTTACAAATTAAATTTATGTCGCTCAGACTCTAGCTGAATTCTGATGGTTTTATTTGCCAGTTATCAACCCCTTCTCTTTTTCTAAAGTTGCTAATCTTTCTGGGGTCAGGCGCCACTGTCTGGGAGCCACCATGGGACACATTTAGAAATGCAACAGTTGGGGGAACTGTGTCTGCAAGTTTTACTGATGCTGGTCTGGGCTACAGTTCTCTACCATTCATAGAATCATAGAAATTTACAGCATGGATGGAGGCCATTTCGGCCCATTGTATCCACGCCGGCCAACAAAGAGCCATCCAACCTAAACCCACTTTCCAGCTTTTGGTCCATAGCCCTGTAGGTTATGGCACTTCTAATGCACATCCAAGTACTTTTTCAATGTGGTGAGGGTTTCTGCCTGAACCACCCTTTCAGGCAGTGAGTTCCAGACCCCCACCACCTTCTGGGTGAAGAAATTTCCCCTCGAAACCTTCTACCAATTACTATAAATCTATGCTTACTGGTTGTTGACCCGTCTGCTAAGGGAAATAGGTTCATCCACTCTATCTAGGCCCCTCATAATGTTATACACTTCAATAAGGTCCCCCCTCAGTTTCCTCTGTTCCAAAGAAAACAATCCCAGCCTATCCAATCTTTCCTCAGAGCTAAAATTCTCCAGTCGAGGAAACATCCTCATAAAACTCCTCTGTACCCTCTTAGGCAATGGATGGAAAATCTAATTGTACAATTTTATTAATTCATGGATTGGGGCATCTCCTCAAACAGTGCAGGGCTACCACCATCAAAATGATAATATTTAGCTCAAACAGTCCATGTACCCGCCTTGTTCCCATATCCCTTTATCCCCCTCTCCCTCAGTCATCTATAGAACCTATTCTTAGAAGCTGAGATGGTGTCTGCTGCAATCACTACCTCCTGTTTTAGCTTGACTCATTGGGTAGTGACCAAGGGTGGGGTCTCTTGTTTACATTTACTCTCCTAAGCAACGTTCCCTCCAAGCTGCAATGGCCGTCGATTTTTTGTGGAATGGCTGCCATTTTGAAAATTCCGCTCCTGCAGTATCCCAGCGGTGACCCGCTCCTCCTGTCCTGCTGCTGATCCATCCTAAGTGCATCGTCAGAGTGCGCACTGCCGATGTCCCCCCCCCACGATGGTGAAATTACGCCGAAGAAATCTTGCTGCCGCCGCTCGGTCCCACCAGTAGCTTTTTCTGCCGGTGCACCGTGCTTGGAGTCTGTTCAAAATAGCGGTGCGGCTGCCATTAAAGGGGAGTACCTACTGCCGCGGCCGCCATCTTTATTTTTGTTGGCCGACTGCCATGTCGGGCTGACAGTTATGCCCCCGGGTTCGGCCGGGCCACCAACAGGCAGCCTGGCAACCCCCTCTTGGGTACCAGGCCACTGGCCCGGCCGAAACCCTCTCTGGTGGCCCAGTGGACCGAACTTAAAGAAGTGCACATTCTCTCCCCTTTAAGTGAAGGGGAGAGCTGTGGTGACACGGCACCATGATGATGTCATCAGCGCTACGCGGATGAGTGACAGCGACGGACACTCCGCCCCTCGAGTGTGCGAACCTTCGCCGCACATCCGCCCGCATTATGACCGACTTCCGGTCCGCCGAAAAACAAAAGCCAAAGAGTGGAATTTCGCTCAGTAGGCCACCACATCCACCGCGATGACCGCCAGGGAAAACACAGCGGTCCAGCCGTGCTGGCGGCGATAAGTTGGATAAACTGAAAAAAAATGTGCTGCTAGGCTTTGGGTACTTCACCCACTTCAAGGTACAGCGCGGGCTGGTGCAGGAGGGCAACGGCAGCGAGGAGGGACATCATCAAGGTCCAGGTCGGTGATTGGAGCGTGGGCAGGTACAGCAGGAGCGGCGAGGTCGGGGCGAGGGAGCGGCGAGAGACTGTAGAGGGATGTGATCGGGGCCCGGGAGAGGCGTGAGTTTGAGGCCCAGAAGAGGCGAGGGCCCAGGGGCAGCACGGGTCAGCCCACACTGTGCGATATGTGTGCGCACTAGGTCCGTGCAGCAGAGCAGGTCTCCAGGCGTCTTGGGTAATCCGTGCCACTAGACCAAGGCCTAGCTCTGTCAAGCCCGTGTGGTGGCTGGTGTGCAACGGCCACCCCACGTTAAAAAAATCCACGCACAGGCATCTTCCACCCTTCAGGATGTAGTTTGGGATCTGGAATATTAGCTCCTTCATTGAAACACCTGTGAACTCATCCTTTTGTGGCGTGGAAGCAAGTCATCCTCGCTTCGAGGGACCGCCTATGATGATGATGATGAAAAACAATAGAAACAGATTAGGGCCACGTTTCCAGTGGTGAGCAATTTCGGCCCCTTAACTCTGAGTAAATAGGCACTTGTATCCCAGCTTGAGTCTATGTTTTGATATGTGAGGGCGTGGGGCACGAAACAATATTCCCAGGTCACTTTCGCTCCAGAACCTGTATAATTTCTAAGCGTGCCTTGGAGACGGTGCAAATATTGAATTCCATTATTTCACACAAGGTCACAAATTCATATTTGGCACCAAATTTGAGGCCAGTTACAACAGAAAATAAGAGCCTGCTGCTTGTATGTGATCTGTGTCACGCAGGCTGGCAAAGCACCAGCAGATATTCTCAAGTCAAGGAAGTTGCATTGTCACATCCCAGCAAGATAAAGTGAACGGCATTGTTTCAAAAGCAGCAGCAAAAGCTCGAGAAGGACTTCTGTAAAAATATCTACGTTATCTTTACATGTAAATTATGAATCAGCAAAAAGTCCCTGTTTGCTATTTAGAAATGAACGAATGTACATCCTGTATTCAATGCTATTCTTACAGTGCTACAGGAATGACCTACATCAGTATGGCATCAATAGACCCTGGTTCAAAAGGTTACGATCTTGCAATATTCCCCATCATTTGTTTTTGACCCCTTCAAAGATCCACGCATGCACGTTTTTTTCAGTTTAAAAGCCGGCTCACTGGCTGCGTGGGAGCTCGAGAGCGCTACGTGGACACGCAGCTTAACAGGAACATTGCTGCTTTGATCATTGTTTTCCTTCCTTCCCAATTGTCTCTGCCCTTTTTCCTGATGGTGCTCATTTCTGCTCGAGTATGATTCTGTAAGGTCTGGGAGCCCCTGGTATCTCTCCAAAGTGGCTATTAGTGTATGAGCCTTGCAATTTGAATTTGAAGGCATCGACACGGAGTCTGATTCTGTCATAGCTCAACATCCAAACGTTACAGGAGGAGTCAAGCCCGTATATCTGTGTCCGCTGAGGTCAGCTGACAGCTCAGACAGAGAATCGAACCGGGGACTGTTCTGCTCTGTGTGACTTGACACAACAGCTGGCACTAGTACCAGCAGCGTTCCTGATTAAAAGGGTTTAAATAAATCTAAATCAATTTAGAAAGTGATTGGCCTATCCTGCATTTATCCAGTAAATGAATCACCGTGGTACTCGTGCATCAAGTCATTTGCTCTCGGTATAACTTTTGGGGACATCCGAAACGGAGGACATCGCTCCATAGACTCTCGTGGTTGACAGTGTTAAAGGCCTTTGTAAGGTCGAAGAAGGCCATGTATAAGGGCTGGCGCTGGTCCCTGCAGTTTTCCTGTAGCTGTCGTGCTGCAAAAATCATGTCCGTTGTTCCCCGTAGAGGACGAAATCTGCACTGTGACTCCGGGAGGAGCTCCTCGGCCACAGGGAGAAGACGGTTGAGGAGGACTCTAGCGACAACTTTGCCAGCGGCTGATAGCAGGGAGATTCCTCTGTAGTTGCCGCAGTCGGACTTGTCCCCTTTTTTAAAGATGGTCACGATCACTGCATCTCTGAGATCTCCTCCGTTTCGGATGCCCACAAAAGTTCGGCAACATCCTCCGCCTGCTCCATGACGACATGCAGGCCGTGATCCTTACCAACGGATCTATTACAGACCAAATCAAATGGGGCTGCATCATCTCCCCAACCCTCTTCTCAATCTTCCTCGCTGCCATGCTCCACCTCACAGTCAACAAGCTCCCCACTGCAGTGGAACTAAACTACAGAACCAGTGGGAAGCTGTTCAACCTTCGCCATCTCCAGGCCCACCATGTTACACGGGCACGATTTCAACATTTGCAGATGACACAAAAAGTGAGAGGATAGTGATAGAATTCAAGATGACAGGCTGGTGGAATAGGCGGACACGTGGCAGATGAAATTTAACGCAGGAAAGTGTGAAGTGATGCATCTTCCCTTAACAAATCTGTGCTGACTGTCCCTAATTAATCCTTGCCTTTCCAAATGCAGATTTATCCTGTCTTTCAGGATTTTTTCCAATAATTTTCCCACCATTGAGGTTAAGCTGACAGGCTTGTAATTACTCAGCCTATTCCTTGTTAAACAAGGGTACTACATTAGCAGTCCTCCAATCCTCCGGCACCATGCCCAGATCCAAAGAGGACTGGAAAATGATGGTCAAGGCCTCTGCTATTTCCTCTTTTACTTCGCTCAACAGCCTGGAATGCAGTTCATCCGGGCCTGGGAACTTATGAACTTTCAAAGCTGCTAAACCCCTTAATACCTTCCCTCTCATTACATTTATTTCATCCAGAATATCACTCTTCCTCGATAGCAGTATCTGCATTGCGCCTTTCCTTTGTGAAAACAGATGCAAAGCATTCGTTAACAACCCTCCCAACATCTTCCGCCTCCACACAAAGATTACCCTCATGGTCTCTAATAGGCCCTACCTTTCTTTAGTTACCCTCGTACTCTTAATATATTTAAAGAACATCTTAGGGGTTTCCTTAATTTTACTGGCCAAGAATTTCTCGTACTCTCTCTTAGCATTCCTGATATTCTTTTTAATTTTGCCTCTTAACTTTCTATATTCCTCTAAAGATTCTATAGTATTTAGCCATTGATATATGACATAAGCGTCCCATTTTTTCTTAATACTTCCCTGTAAGTCTCTAGACATCCATGGGGCTCTAGAATTATTTTTCCCAGCCTTTTTCTTTAAGGGCACATGTTTGGCCTGAGCCTTCCGGATCTCCTTGAATGCCTCCCACTGTTCCAACACTGATTTACCCACAGTTCACCATGGCCGAATCACTTCTTAACTTAGCAAAATTAGCTTTTCCCCAATTCGGAACTTTTATTCCAGGCCTATTCTTGTCCTTATCCATAACCAACTTGAATCTGACTGAATTATGGTCACTGGCACCCAAGTGCTCTTTCATTAATACCCCTTCAACCTGCCCAGCTTCATTCCCCAAAACTAAATCTATCCCCCCCCCCCCACCTGCCCTCTCGTGTTGGGCTTGCTACATACTGACTAAAAAAATTCTCTTGAATATATTTCAAGAATTGCACACCCTCTATATCCTTCACTCTAAATTTGTCCCAATCAATATTTGGATAGTTAAAATCCCTTACTATTACTACCCTATGGTTTTTTAGACTTCACAGCAATTTGCCTACATATTTGCTCCTCTATCTCCCTCCCACTGTTTGGGGGTCTATAATACATGCCCAGCAGTGTGATCGCCCCTTTTTTCTTTTTCAATTTGACCCATATGGCCTCATTTGATGATCCCTCTAAAATATCATTCCTCCTCACCGCTGTAATAGTTCTTTTAATCAGTACCGCAACCACCACCCCCCCCCCTTTTCTATCTTGTCTAAAAATCCTGTAGCCAGAAATATTGATCTGCCAAACCTGCCCCTCTTTCAGCCACATTTCTGTAATAGCTATAATGTCCTACTCCCAAGTGTCTACCTGTGCTCCTAGCTCATCCACCTTATTCGCTATACTCCTTGCATTAAAGTATATACCATTCATCACAGAAAGACCTCCTTGCTTACTACATACTGTTTCCTCTGTCTTACAGATTCACTTTCTAGATTCTTGCAATCCAATTTCAGCTTTACTTCCCTTTTGAATTCGTTCTCAGGTTCCCATCCACCTGCCAAGTTTAAACCCTCCCCAACAGCACTAGCAAACCTCCTCGCGAGGATATTGGTTCCAGTCCTGTTGAGGTGCAATCCGTCCGGCCTGTACAGGTCCCACTTCCCCCAGAACCGGTCCCATTGGCCCTGGAATCTGCAGCCCTCCCTCCTGCACCATCTCTCCAGCCATGCATTCATCTGCTCTATCCTTCTATTTCTATACTCGCACGTGGCACCGGGATTAATCCGGAGATTACTACCTTTGAGTTCCCGCTTTTTAATCTCCTTTCTAGCTCCCTAAAATCTGCCTGCAGGACCTCATCCCTCTTTCTACCTATGTCATTGGTACCGATATGGACCACGCCTGTTCATCCTCCCCCCTCAGAATGTTCTGCACCCGCTCAGAGACATCCTTAACCCTGGCACCAGGGAGGCAGCATACCATCCTGGAGCCACGTCTGTGCCTGCTGAAACGTGTCTGTTCCCCTAACTATTTAATTCCCTACCATTATTGCTCTCCCATTCTTCGTCCTACCCCCCTGTACAGCTGAGCCACCAGTGGTGCTGCGGACTTGGCTCTGGCTGTACGCCCCCGAGGAACCATCGCGCAGTACTCAGAACAGAATACTGATTGGAGAATGAGATGCAGTCAGGGGACTCCTGCACTACCTGCCTGGTCCTCCTCTTAGAAACATAGAAAATAGGTGCAGGAGTGGGCCATTCGGCCCTTCTAGCCTGCACCGCCATTCAATGAGTTCATGGCTGAACATTCAACTTCAGTACCCCATTCCTGCTTTCTCGCCATACCCCTTGATCCCCCTAGTAGTAAGGACTTCATCTAACTCCTTTTTGAATATATTTAGTGAATTGGCCTCAACAACTTTCTGTGGTAGAGAATTCCACAGGTTCACCACTCTCTGGGTGAAGAAGTTCCTCCGCATCTCGGTCCTAAATGGCTTACCCCTTATCCTTAGACTGTGACCTCTGGTTCTGGACTTCCCCAACATTGGGAACATTCTTCCTGCATCTACCCTGTCTAACCCCGTCAGAATTTTAAATGTTTCTATGAGGTCCCCTCTCATTCTTCTGAACTCCAGTGAATACAAGCCCAGTTGATCCAGTCTTTCTTGATAGGTCAGTCCCACCATCCCGGGAATCAGTCTGGTGAACCTTCGCTGCACTCCCTCAATAGCAAGAATGTCCTTCCTCAGGTTAGGAGACCAAAACTGTACACAATACTCCAGGTGTGGCCTCACCAATGCCCTGTACAACTGTAGCAACTGTCTGGCGGTCACCCATTCCCTCTCTGCCTTCAGAATCTTAAGCTGCGGGGTGACCACCTCCTGAAACATGCTATCCACGAAGCTCCCAGCCTCGTGGATGCACCGCAGTGACTCCAGCTGCTGCTCAAGCTCCGAAACCCGGAGTTCGAGCTCCTGCAGCTGGCGACACCTCCTGCACACGTGATTGACCAGATCATGGGAAGCATCCTGAAGTTCCCACTTGGCACAGGATGTGCACTCCATGGGACTCAGCTGCCTGCCATGCCTCTATTTAATAGACTAAGAACCAACTTAGCAGAAATAAACAAAACTTAAATAAAAAAACACTCACCAGTTACTCACCAATCAGCTCCTTTCCTTGTGCTGATGTCACTTTAGGTTTTTTACTATGGCGTCACTCTTTCAAATTCTACCCGTTTTGAGTAGCTCCCAGTTCCGGTCTCATTCAGCTCTTGCTGCCTCTGCTCTCGGTCGGGTCTGCCACACTCCTTTATCCCAGCCATGGTCTCTCTCAGCACTCGGTGTTTCTGTGGTGTGCGCACCAGGTGTAGGACTCCCATATCAAAAGTAGTTCATGATTTTTACAGCAACAGCACCAGAAGGAAAACAAAGCTGCAAAGGAACTATCCAATATGCTCTTCCTCCTCCTTGGTGCGGACTATGGAACTCCATAAAGAGCATTAGTGACCTACGCAGGAGTGAGGGGAGGAGAGTGCTCATTGAACAGTCCAACTAGATCCCAGAAATGAGGGATTTGGGAATCCAGGAGATTCCAGGAACAGTTTTCTAATCCCTCCATGGCCTCACCCCTCTCTATCTCTGTCATCTTCTCCTGGCCCCCACCCCCGTCGAGATCTTTGCAGCCCCTAATTCTTGCCTTTTGCACATCCCTAATTTTAACCCCTTCGCCATTGGTGGCCGTGCCTTCAACTGCCAAGGTCCTAAGCTCTGGAATTCCCTCCCTTCATCTCTCTACCTCTCTTTTCTCCTTTAAGACGCTCCTTAAAACCTACTTCTTTGAACAAGCTTCAGGTCATCTGCCCTAATATCTCCTTAATTGGCTCGGTGTCAAATTTTGTTTGATAACGCTCCCGTGAAGCGCCTTGGGATGTTTTACTGCAACAAAGGCGAGTTAGTATTGTTG
Source organism: Pristiophorus japonicus (assembly GCF_044704955.1). Lineage (NCBI taxonomy): Eukaryota > Metazoa > Chordata > Chondrichthyes > Pristiophoridae > Pristiophorus > Pristiophorus japonicus. The sequence continues at coordinate 61,119,739 of NC_091998.1, read as the reverse complement.
GGTTAGGGAGCTGTTGCTGCTTCCGATTGCTGTCCACTAACCATGCCAGAAGTGCATGTATATATGGTTGTTGGCTGAGCACAGGATTGGGCTTGACTATGATGGCCTTTAAGAGTGAATAGTCTGCTGACACTCACTGTCACGTGAATAATTGGCTGAGGTACGAGAGGATTGTTGGTGCTTGTGTAACATTATTCCTGCATTAATCAGCACCGTCAGGAGCAGAGGAGAAAGAGAAGAAAAACAGAAGTATTCTTGCAAAGTTTGTAATCTGTGTTGAAATAGTAAGAGTGCTGAAACTGCGTCACTGGTATTGCGGAAAAAGCGGGACGTGTTGCGTAACGTTGTGTAGTAATCACCATTGTTGTGCCAGTTTTCTTTGAATTTTGTCTCTATTCATTGTCTCCAAATTTCTACCTTCTCCTGAGGTCACCAACTCACACTGGGTGTGTGGTTTTCCATTGTTGGTTACTGTCCCATACTTAGTGACCAATCTGCATGTGTGAGCCTCGGTGGTGAATGCCAGAAGGCTATTTGACAAGACGGGGTTAAGATCAATATAGCCCTCTGCTGACATTCACCCAGGCACTTTCCAGCAGGAATCACATTATAGTGTCCAGGAGCAGCAGACTATTCATCCAATGGGTCATCACAGCTAAGTGCAGTCCTAATGTCTACACACATGCTCAGTCCCTATAGCGATCACTGGATAGTGAACAGGAGTGGGTACGAACCCTGGTGGATTTCCCCTTTCCTGGCTCAGGGATGCTAGCGCCAACCGTACCATTAGACCACCGCCTCAGATAAGATCTGTTAACGTCACACAGATATGGACTGAACTTGGGGGTCAATGGCATTGTGGTACTTAGTCTTCAAGTCATCAGTCCCAGTCATCAAGATCCACGGGGTGGCCCTGGAAAACGTGAACCATTTCCCATACCTTGGGAGCCTCTTATCAACAAGAGTAGACATTGACGATAAGATTCAACACCGCCTCCAGTGCGCCAGTGTAGCCTTCGGCCACCTGAGGGAAAGAGTATTTGAAGACCAGGCCTTCAAATCTGCCACCAAGCTCATGGTCTACAGGGCTGTAGTAATGCCCGCTCTCCTGTATGGCTCAGAGACATGGACCATGTACAGTAGACACCTCAAGGCGCTGGAGAAATACCACCAACGATCTTGCAAATCTCCTGGGAGGACAGACGCACCAACATTAGCGTCCTCGACCAGGCTAACATCCCCAGCAATGAAGCACTGACCACACTTGATCAGCTCCACTGGACAGGCCACATAGTTCGCATGCCAGACCCAAGACTCCCAAAGCAAGCGCTCTATTTGGAACTGCTTCATGGCAAACGAACCAAAGGTGGGCAGCGGAAACATCACAAGGACACCCTCAAAGCCTCCTTGATAAAGTGCAACATTCCCACTGACACCTCAGGAGTCCCTGGCCAAAGACTGCCATAAGTGGAGGAAGTACATCCGGGAGGGCGCTGAGCATCTTGAGTCTCATCGCCGAGAGCATGCAGAAATCAAGAGCAGGCAGCGGAAAGAGTGTGCGGCAAATCAGTCCCACCCTCCCTTTCCCTCAACGACTCTCTGTCCCACCTGTGACAGAGTCCATGGTTCTCACATTGGACTGTACAGCCACCTAAGAACTCATTAAGAGTGGAAGCTAGTCTTCCTCGATTCCGAGGGACTGCCTAAAATGATGATGATGGTACTTAGAGAGAATGCTGGTGTATTCCCATCTAATCTTCGATAGTAGTCTGATCATGCCTCTGTGTACTAGTTGGGGTGAAGAGGGCTTGTGATATCGACCTGCAGAAGGAGAATTCAAATCTTTTACCTCCTGGTGAGCAGACTAGCAGAAATGTTGCTGTAGGACCCTTGCCCCTGCTGTGATAAAGCATCCTCTGCAGAAGTTTTGATTAAGCAGCTGCAGGATTTATATCGGTGTTAAAATTCTAAAAATGTTTTTTGTTTAAACAGGCAAGGCCTCTGCTGGAACATTTTTCAGGTACATTTTGGGAGAACGTGGCCTTTGTGCCCCATTTTCTTTGTTTGGGAGCGGTCTCCGTTGCTTTGCTGGACTCTGCTGTGTACTCAGGAGGGGCACGCCACATGTACCTTTCAACAAGGTCCCTAACCCGATGGCATTTTCATGGGTCTGTGATGATCTTTGAGCAACTCATTTATATTCTATAACCCATTGACACTCTGAAACTCGTTTACACTTCATTGTTTAGCTGAGGAGGGAGAGCCGCATTTTGTGCCGTTGAATCTATTTTTGAGTGTTTCATTGTGGTGAAGCGGTAGCAATGGCCCACGTTAGCAGCTTACAAGCTGCTTCACACTTTCATGTGGCATTTCACTGACCAGCAGAGGTGGTTAAACTGGGAGACAGAAGAATGTCATGTGACTGTGTTAAGCATTCAATGCTTTTATCACTGGCAGTAATCTGTAGGCTTGTATCTTCAAGGTGTGTGCAAAACACCTTGTTTGATTGATAGCTGGGGAGGCCAACAACTCAGACTTTTGCTGGATTTGACCAGTTCAATCTAGTTCTTACCCCAACTGACACTGGGGGCAGGGAGTGAGCTCTTTGTACTCTGTTTTGTGTTCAGAGTGTGTCTGTTCAAGAGTGAGTGAAGCAGGAAAATGGACTGTACCAGCTGTAGAGATATATGTGATTGAGATTAGGAGCCAAGGTGAGCTAATAATTGCTTTGTATTCATTTTTCTAATGTTTTCCCCTTGCATTTCTGAAGGTGCTGATCCTTTTTGGGCACGGTGCTTCTATGAATGCCAGCAGCCCAGGGTGTCTCAGTGGTGGACATTCTTAAGTCCGAGTTTTCAAATAGTGAATATCAGCAGAATATTCAAACTTAGAGGGCTTATCACAGCTTCAATCTTGTCCTCACTCAAAGTACTACACGCAGCCAGAATCATTCAATAGTGAAGAGAAATGGGAGTCCTGCCTGATTTTTTGCCATTCCTAACCAACAACAATAAATTGCATTTATGTAGTGAGTTTAACATAGGAAAATCACCCCGAGGCACTTCACAGGAGTGTAATCAGACAAAAATTGACATTGAGCCAAAGAAGGAGATATTAGGCCGGGTGATTAAAAGCTTAGTCAAAGAGGTCATTTTTTAAGGAGGATCTTAGAGGAGGTGTGAGATGCAGAGAAGTTTGAGGATGGAATTCCATGGGGCCCAGATAGCTGAAGGCACGGCCGCGAATGGTGGGGGAAAGAGAGCGATGGATGCGCAACAGGTCAATTTGGTGAAATGCAGAGTTCTTGGAGAGTTGTAGGGTTAGAGGAGGTTACAGAGATCGGGAGGGGCGAGGTCATGGAGGGCTTTCAACTCAAGGATTTGAATTTTAATGGTTAAGGCTTGCCGGACTGGGAGCCAATGTAAGTCAGCGAGCACGGGGGTGATGGGTGAACGGGACTTGGGGCGAGCTAGGATAAAGGCAGCAGAGTTTTGGATGAGCTTAGGTTTATGGAGGGTGGAAGGTGGGAGGGCTGTGGATGCTGAATCATTGAATATATTTAAGCCTGAGATAGATAGAGCTTTAGGCTCTAGGGGAATCAAAGGATGTAGAGATCAGGCAGGAAAGTGGAGTTGAGGTAGAAGATCAGCCATGATCTTATTGAATGGCGGAGCAGGCTCGAGGGGCTGTATGGCCTACTCCTGTTCCTAATTCTTATGTTCTTATGACTTAAAGGAGCGAACGATTTTGGAGTAAACACTATCAGAAGGTCCTGTCTGGAACTTCTCCGATGACTCAGTTGTTTAATGGCCAGTGTAGCATGAAGCTATACAGCTCAGAAGATCACTGGTTCAGTTCTTGACCTGTACCGTTACATCAGCAATGCTACAATTAGTCTCACCATCCCTCAGTTACAGAGGAGAAAAATCAGGTATCCCACTCTGATTTACTATTCAATGAGCTCATGGTTGAACATCTGTTGAAACTCCCTGTCTAGGTTCACGTGAGGAATGAGTAGCAGCTGAGAGAGGTGTGGGATGATTGCCCATTTGCTATGAGTCAGTGGTGTCAGGAGAAAGAGGTGATTATATGGGAAAACATTATGGAAACCAATTCCAAAGTAAATTTTCTCAAAACAGTAATTTTTGCTCCATGGTTCGGAGACATAGATTAGCTAAGGCCAGTACAATAAAACCATCACATTAATGGTCAAGCCTGTCACACAAACATTAGCCTCTTACTGAATTCTCTGACCTTGGCCACACTGGCTTGAAGCAGTTCAATCCAGCAAAGTTGATTTTGAGAAAGAGTCTGGACTGGCTGTATATGGCTGTAATACGGAGCTAGATTTTCGCTTATCTAACGCCTCAGTTAGAGGCCCGAGTGGACGTTAATGAGAGCGTAAGGGGTTACCGATCGGGTGCGCAGCCTTTAGCGCCCCGACCGAAAATTCATTAGAGGTTCACCGGGGGTGCAAACCAGTAGCGTCTAGCTGCTGACGATCAATCCGATCCTGACGTCAGTCCTGATGCAACGTCCACGCTTGCATACCGGTCGGTAAATTCGGTGCTTGCACCTCACTTAGCACCCGCCAAGAACAACATCTGGAAAACAGTGATTACAGGCTTGCAGAGTCGTTAACTGGCGGCTACTTAAAGGGATGAGGAAGCGCTTCCCTCAGAGGTCACAGTCAGTGCAACGTACACAGCACGGTGCGTGAGCCTCCCAGTTTGAAGCGGCAGACAGGCATAACAGTACAGCTTGAAAACAAATGACTTTGAAAACGTTAGTTGGTGCATTAGTATGCCGCGCCTTTAAAAGTCGGCTTTTGCTCCTGAATCAGAGTTCGGCGCATGTCAAAGTTACCGACCAAACTTTCATTCTGGCCCCCCCAGCTGTAGTGTGCAGCAGCTGATTTAGTGCCCCTGTCAGCTCTTCGACTGATTCTGGTGAATTTCTGGATGGAGGGCGCAATCTTTTTCAAGGCACTAAAATTACTGCGCCGCCTGGGAAACCGCCCCAAATGTGGCGCGACTGAGTTTCTCCCCATTGAACTCCATAATGCTTTGGTAGGGCAGTGCTTTTCGCAAACATTTTGTTAAGGTTCACAATCTCACGGAAACCCTTGCCAAAGATGCCCCACACTGGGCAGATCCTGGGCCTGAGATTTCAGCCGTGACCCAAATCCCTGATGCATCATCTTGCCGAAAACAGAAACATAGCTCAAAGCAGCAGTCAGGTCCAGATGGTACTTGTTTATATTTCTCTCCTCTTATCCACTTTTCCATTTAAAATATTTCTGTTTCTCTCTTCATGGCCCATCTGGCTATTAGATTTGCCAGTGTGTCGCCAGACTGAAATGCAAAAGAAAAAGCAAGGGACAGGTATGGAGGGCATAGCCTCGAAGCATTCATAGCCATAGTGAATGCACGGTCTTGAAACTAAAGGCCCTGTTGTTTTAGTAGTGGACTCTCTCCACTGTATCCTTTTAGCGATCTCTTGCTTTCATTCACTATACTGAGCTGGGGGTCAGATGTGGTCGAGCATTCTGTCTCTTTAAGGAATTGCTGCAACAGCAGAATTTCAGCTTTTCATCCTGACATCAGGTTTCCTTATGCTGTCCCCGCGTCCATGGCACCAGCTGCCAGGAGGCATCTGGATATGTCATTGCACACGTGCGCAAACACAACCAACTACGGCGTGTGCACACACTCGGTGCTCAGTGTGTGTGGGCGTCAGTCGAGGGCCTGAGCGGAGTCGGCCTTGGTTGCGCTGTCCATGATCGTGCACCTCCCCATAACAGTTGTGAAACTTACCGTGGCCCATCCAATAATTACAAGCCTAAAACTGCATCCTAATCCACTCAACTATGCTGGAAAATTCACCAGCAACGTGCCAGACTAATGTTTAGTGGGTGGGGTTTAACCCTCTCCCCATGGAAATAAATCCTGTGTCTTTAGCGCCCATCACAACTTTCTAAATCTACCCCTGCAATACGAGTGATGAAAACATTCGATTTACCTGAAGCTTATGTTACAGTGCGCTCCCATCCCACTGCATTCTCAGTGTAACTTTGATTCTAAATAGACATGGGTTTTGGGGAAAGGGCTTGAATTGTAATTCCAAAATGCTGGTGGAAATCTGGGAAGCTCCTGTAAATTAAGCAGAATTGAATTTATTCTGCTACTGTAAAGCTCTGGTCATAGGCCTCTTCTGGAGTTGTTTATTCTTATTTGAGTTGCCAACCATCTTTGGATGTGTTTCCTTCTTTGGCTTGCTATTCATTTTTTAAATTACACTTTGGAATGTTGTGCCAATGCCCTTATAGTTGAATAGCTTAACAAGACTCACAATTTAGGTCGGCATATGCAGTCTAGCTGTACTCTGCCAACGTTGGCCAGGACACCGAGGATAACTCTCCTGCTCTTCTTCAAAATAGTGCAGTGGGATCTTTTACGTCCACCTGAGAGTCAGGCAGGGTCTCGGTTTAACGTCTCATGCGAAAGACGGCACCTCGGACAGTGTGACACTCCCTCAGCACTGCACTGGGAGTGTCGGCCTGGATTTATGTGCTCAGGTCTCTGGAGTGGGGCTATGAACCCACAACCTTCTGGCTCAGAGGCGAGGGTGCTACCCTCTGGTGCATTCACACCCGAGACACACCTGTTGGTGTCAAAGTGCCTTTTTTGCACGACTCACCTGTACTGGCACCGAAGGCACATCTGCAGCGGGCAACTAACAGACGCAGCGCTGACTGGCTGAGCGCGGGCAGGCAGCGTTCGCCATTGGTGCGCCGGTGCGGGCGGAGGCGTGGCGAGATTCCTGGGGCGGAGCCCGAGTGCAAGGCGCTGCGTAGCGGCTGGGAGGCAGGCTGAGGTCCCGGTACACCGCCCGCCTGCAGCAGTCCTACCGGGTGAGTAGTTAACCCGAGCGCCGCGGCTCTGCCCCATTTATAGCCGCAGTTCACTCGGTCCGGTTAACTCGAGTCTGGGAAACTGCGGAGCGGCTCCGGTTTGCCGGCGGTCGCCGCCCGTGTCCGCGTTCGAGGGACGGCGCAGGGCGGCTTCCGACAACCTGCTGCTTCGCAACTTCCACCATTCCAGTGGCAGCAGGTCACAGTCAGATCATGTGTGCAACGGAAGGTCAGGGTATGTCTGTCTGTAATGGGGTCTGGTCTGTGTCTGTCTGTCGTGGGGGTCTGGTCAGGGCATGTCTGTCTGTAGTGGGGGTCTGGTCAGGGCATGTCTGTCTGTAGTGGGGGTCTGGTCAGGGCATGTCTGTCTGTAGTGGGGGTCTGGTCAGGGCCATGTCTGTCTGTAGTGGGGGTCTGGTTAGGGCATGTCTGTCTGTAGTGGGGGTCTGGTTAGGGCATGTCTCTCTGTAATCGGGTCTGGTCTGGCTAGATCTGGTCAGGGTATGTCTGGTCTGTCTCTGTCTGTAGTGGGGTCTGATCAGCGCATGTCTGTCTGTAATGGGGTCTGGTCAGGATAAATGTGTCTGTCTGTTGTGGAGGGTCTGGTTTGGTATGTTTCCTTTCTCTGAACGAGCGGGTAGCCCAGGTTTGGGAGTTCCTCTTCCCTATAAGCACACAGGAGCTCTGGGGTTCATGATTGCCAACTTCTCCCCTCCCATGCCCAAGATACACAGGGGTGCAGCACATTCCTCTGCCTGGGTGCAGCAGGTTCCAGCAGCCATTCATGAGAGGAGCGATTGTCTTGTGTATGGGCTGCTCAGGATCATCACTCGCAGAGCAGGTAGTTCCAACTAGGCCGCTCAATTTGTAAACCAATTATTAATTGAAATTTAAAAAAAGATGCTGGGAATACATGGGTGAGCTAGCAGCTGTGAAAGAGCGATGAGTCTCTCTTTTGGCTGTATATTGTAATCTAAACCATCTCCTTCTGCCTGCTCTGGCTTTGTGACCTACATATTAAGTGGTATTTTTAAAATGTGGAATGCGCTGTTAGGCTTGAGGGGAAAAGCTGTATGTGTAGAGTTATCCAACCATGTGCCCTAGCGGTTCATTGCATCACAGGAACCTTGCTCTGGCATGGACTGCTCAAATGGAAATAATTATTCAAAGCAACAGTGTGAAGGGTACTTTGGCAAAATCTATTCCCATTGTTGCTCTTCTTCTGTCGTATGGTAGGAACAAATCAGATCAAATGTCAATATCCAAGTTGGATATCCAGGCCAAAGCTTCCAGTGTAGCCGTGGATATCTTGCAGGCTGCCTGCGAATTCCCTCTGAGAGCAGTGCTCCATGATGTGTTCCAGGGTCTGATTAGGAGCTCCACAGTCGCATGATGGGGATGCTTTAATCTTCCACCTATGAAGAAGTTGGCAGCAACTACCATGACCAATTCTTATGTGGTTGATGGTTGTCCACTGTTTGCGAGGAAGGTTTGATCCCTCAGGTTATACTGTGGGGTCCTGTAAGGAATCCATTCTGTAGGTCGCAGTTCTTCCATTTGTTGCTAAGGAGGCTTGTTGACTTGGTGTTTATTCTAATTGGTTTTCTTCTCGAGATGCTGAGTCCTCTTGAGTACAGGTCCCTGAGTACTGGTTGACTTGTCCAGGTGACCAAGACAGCAAGTGTTGGGTAATTTATTTAAACGGGTGTGTTATCACATACCAGCCCAGATATGATCTCACCTGACCTCCAAATGTGGGCATCTTCCAGCAGGTTCATTGGACAATGATTAGCAATGGGAAGTTAGGCTAATAACCTGTGCCCTGTCTCAGTTTGGGATTGTTATGGACCCGGAGTGCAGTCAGCACAAGTAGTGTCAGATCTGTAATCAAACCTATTACTTTCTGTCTGTGTGGCTTATCGTTCAAAGAGCTGGCACAGGCATGATGGGTCAAATGGCCTCATTCTATGATGCCGACATCACCATTTATGCCCAGTCATAAACACAGCTAATATAATATGTAATAGCCAGTTTTTGACTGTCTATAGTCGGGGGTGGGGCTGGGGGCTGGGGGCTGGGAGCACATGGTCCTGACTGAGTGACAGTTGTGCCGACCAATGAGCAATCAGGGAGGGAAGGGGGGGAAGTGACGAGGGTGATGGAGGGGAGGGGAGGGGAAAGGAAGGAAGAGAGAGCGTGATGGAAGTGCGGGGGTGGAAGAGAGTGATGGAGTGCGGGGAAGAGAGCGAAGGGGGGAAAGCAGATGGGAAGAAAGGGTGCTGGAGAGGGTGAAAAAATTAATGGAGGGGAGGAAGAGAGCGAGGGGGGGGAAGGGGAGGAAGAGAGCGAGGGGGGGGGAAGGGGAGGAAGAGAGCGAGGGGGGGGAAGGGGAGGAAGAGAGCGAGGGGGGGGAAGGGGAGGAAGAGAGCGAGGGGAGGAAGAGAGCGAGGGGGGGGAAGGGGAGGAAGAGAGCGAGGGGGGGAAGGGGAGGAAGAGAGCGAGGGGGGGAAGGGGAGGAAGAGAGCGAGGGGGGGAAGGGGAGGAAGAGAGCGAGGGGGGGAAGGGGAGGAAGAGAGCGAGGGGGGGAAGGGGAGGAAGAGAGCGAGGGGGGAAGGGGAGGAAGAGAGCGAGGGGGGGGAAGGGGAGGAAGAGAGCGAGGGGAGGAAGAGGGGGGGAAGGGGAGGAAGAGGGGGGGAAGGGGAGGAAGAGGGGGGGAAGGGGAGGAAGAGGGGGGGAAGGGGAGGAAGAGGGGGGGAAGGGGAGGAAGAGGGGGGGAAGGGGAGGAAGAGGGGGGGAAGGGGAGGAAGAGGGGGGGAAGGGGAGGAAGAGGGGGGGAAGGGGAGGAAGAGGGCGAGGGGGGGGAGGGGAGGAAGAGAGCGAGGGGGGGAAGGGGGGGAAGAGAGCGAGGGGGGGAAGGGGAGGAAGAGAGCGAGGGGGGGAAGGGGGGGAGAGAGCGAGGGGGGAAGGGGAGGAAGAGAGCGAGGGGGGAAGGGGAGGAAGAGAGCGAGGGGGGAAGGGGAGGAAGAGAGCAAGGGGAGGAAGAGAGCGAGGGGGGGAAGGGGAGGAAGAGAGCGAGGGGGGGGAAGGGGAGGAAGAGAGCGAGGGGGGGAATGGGAGGAAGAGAGCGAGGGGGGAGGGGGAGGAAGAGAGCGAGGGGGGAGGGGGAGGAAGAGAGCGAGGGGGGAGGGAGAGGAAGAGAGTGAGGGGGGAGGGAGAGGGTGGGTGAGGGGCAGAGGGAGACGGGAAGAGAGTGAGGGGCAGAGGGAGACGGGAAGAGAGTGAGGGGGGGTGAGATGGTGAGGGGCAGAGGGAGACGGGAAGAAAGAGAGTGACTGGGGGGTGGGGGGGGAGAAACAGTCTGAATGATGGAGGGGGATGGAGGGAGGATGGTGGTAGAGAGAGAGTGCGAGAGACAGAGTGTGAGGGGGGTGGCAGGAGAGAAAGAAATAGAAGGGGAGGGAAAGCGAGAAAAGGGGGGGAGGAGGGGAGAGCGAGAAAAGGGGGGGAGGAGGGGAGAGGGAGTGGGGGGTGGGAGAGAGGAAAAAAAGGGGGTGGGGGGGTTGGTGGAGGGAGTGGGGGGGTGGGGTTGGTGGAGGGAGGGGTGGGGTTGGTGGGGGAGGGGGGGTTGGTGGGGGGAGGGAGGGAGGGGTTGGTTGGTGGGTGGAGGGAGGAGGGGTTTGGTGGAGGGAGGGAGAGTGATGGAGGGAGGGGGGATGATGGATGGAGGGAGGATGATGGATGGAGGGAGGAGAGGGGATATGGGGGATGGGGGTGATGGAGGGAGGAGAGGGGATGGGGGTGATGGAGGGAGGAGAGGTGATGGAGGGAGGAGAGGGGATGGGGGTGATAGAGGGGATGGGGGTGATAGAGGGGATGGGGGTGATAGAGGGGATGGGGGTGATAGAGGGGATGGGGGTGATGGAGGGAGGAGAGGGGATGGGGGTGATGGAGGGAGGAGAGGGGATGGGGGTGATGGAGGGAGGAGAGGGGATGGGGGTGATGGAGGGAGGAGAGGGGATGGGGGTGATGGAGGGAGGAGAGGGGATGGGGGTGATGGAGGGAGGAGAGGGGATGGGGGTGATGGAGGGAGGAGAGGGGATGGGGGTGATGGAGGGAGGAGAGGGGATGGGGGTGATGGAGGGAGGAGAGGGGATGGGGTGATGGAGGGAGGAGAGGGGATGGGGGTGATGGAGGGAGGAGAGGGGATGGGGGTGATGGAGGGAGGAGAGGGGATGGGGGTGATGGAGGGAGGAGAGGGGATGGGGGTGATGGAGTGAGGAGAGGGGATGGGGGTGATGGAGGGAGGAGAGGGGATGGGGGTGATGGAGGGAGGAGAGGGGATGGGGGTGATGGAGGGAGGAGAGGGGATGGGGGTGATGGAGGGAGGAGAGGGGATGGGGGTGATGGAGGGAGGAGAGGGGATGGGGGTGATGGAGGGAGGAGAGGGGATGGGGGTGATGGAGGGAGGAGAGGGGATGGGGGTGATGGAGGGAGGAGAGGGGATGGGGGTGATGGAGGGAGGAGAGGGGATGGGGGTGATGGAGGGAGGAGAGGGGATGGGGGTGATGGAGGGAGGAGAGGGGATGGGGGTGATGGAGGGAGGAGAGGGGATGGGGGTGATGGAGGGAGGAGAGGGGATGGGGGTGATGGAGGGAGGAGAGGGGATGGGGGTGATGGAGGGAGGAGAGGGGATGGGGGTGATGGAGGCAGGAGAGGGGATGGGGGTGATGGAGGGAGGAGAGGGGATGGGGGTGATGGAGGGAGGAGAGGGGATGGGGGTGATGGAGGGAGGAGAGGGGATGGGGGTGATGGATGGAGGGAGGAGAGGGGATGGGGGGATGGAGGGAGGAGAGGGGATGGGGGCGATGGAGGGAGGAGAGGGGATGGGGGCGATGGAGGGAGGAGAGGGGATGGGGGCGATGGAGGGAGGAGAGGGGATGGGGGCGATGGAGGGAGGAGAGGGGATGGGGGCGATGGAGGGAGGAGAGGGGATGGGGGCGATGGAGGGAGGAGAGGGGATGGGGGCGATGGAGGGAGGAGAGGGGATGGGGGCGATGGAGGGAGGAGAGGGGATGGGGGCGATGGAGGGGAGGAGAGGGGATGGGGGCGATGGAGGGGAGGAGCGGGGATGGGGGCGATGGAGGGGAGGAGCGGGGATGGGGGCGATGGAGGGGAGGAGAGGGGATGGGGGTGATGGAGGGGAGGAGCGGGGATGGGGGTGATGGAGGGGAGGAGCGGGGATGGGGGTGATGGAGGGGAGGAGCGGGGATGGGGGTGATGGAGGGGAGGAGCGGGGATGGGGGTGATGGAGGGGAGGAGCGGGGATGGGGGTGATGGAGGGGAGGAGCGGGGATGGGGGTGATGGAGGGGAGGAGCGGGGATGGGGGTGATGGAGGGGAGGAGCGGGGATGGGGGTGATGGAGGGGAGGAGCGGGGATGGGGGTGATGGAGGGGAGGAGCGGGGATGGGGGTGATGGAGGGGAGGAGCGGGGATGGGGGTGATGGAGGGGAGGAGCGGGGATGGGGGTGATGGAGGGGAGGAGCGGGGATGGGGGTGATGGAGGGGAGGAGCGGGGATGGGGGTGATGGAGGGGAGGAGCGGGGATGGGGGTGATGGAGGGGAGGAGCGGGGATGGGGGTGATGGAGGGGAGAGAGCGGGGATGGGGGTGATGGAGGGGAGGAGCGGGGATGGGGGTGATGGAGGGGAGGAGCGGGGATGGGGGTGATGGAGGGGAGGAGCGGGGATGGGGGTGATGGAGGGGAGGAGCGGGGATGGGGGTGATGGAGGGGAGGAGCGGGGATGGGGGTGATGGAGGGGAGGAGCGGGGATGGGGGTGATGGAGGGGAGGAGCGGGGATGGGGGTGATGGAGGGGAGGAGCGGGGATGGGGGTGATGGAGGGGAGGAGCGGGGATGGGGGTGATGGAGGGGAGGAGCGGGGATGGGGGTGATGGAGGGGAGGAGCGGGGATGGGGGTGATGGAGGGGAGGAGCGGGGATGGGGGTGATGGAGGGGAGGAGCGGGGATGGGGGTGATGGAGGGGAGGAGCGGGGATGGGGGTGATGGAGGGGAGGAGCGGGGATGGGGGTGATGGAGGGGAGGAGCGGGGATGGGGGTGATGGAGGGGAGGAGCGGGGATGGGGGTGATGGAGGGGAGGAGCGGGGATGGGGGTGATGGAGGGGAGGAGCGGGGATGGGGGTGATGGAGGGGAGGAGCGGGGATGGGGGTGATGGAGGGGAGGAGCGGGGATGGGGGTGATGGAGGGGAGGAGCGGGGATGGGGGTGATGGAGGGGAGGAGCGGGGATGGGGGTGATGGAGGGGAGGAGCGGGGATGGGGGTGATGGAGGGGAGGAGCGGGGATGGGGGTGATGGAGGGGAGGAGCGGGGATGGGGGTGATGGAGGGGAGGAGCGGGGATGGGGGTGATGGAGGGGAGGAGCGGGGATGGGGGTGATGGAGGGGAGGAGCGGGGATGGGGGTGATGGAGGGGAGGAGCGGGGATGGGGGTGATGGAGGGGAGGAGCGGGGATGGGGGTGATGGAGGGGAGGAGCGGGGATGGGGGTGATGGAGGGGAGGAGCGGGGATGGGGGTGATGGAGGGGAGGAGCGGGGATGGGGGTGATGGAGGGGAGGAGCGGGGATGGGGGTGATGGAGGGGAGGAGCGGGGATGGGGGTGATGGAGGGGAGGAGCGGGGATGGGGGTGATGGAGGGGAGGAGCGGGGATGGGGGTGATGGAGGGGAGGAGCGGGGATGGGGGTGATGGAGGGGAGGAGCGGGGATGGGGGTGATGGAGGGGAGGAGCGGGGATGGGGGTGATGGAGGGGAGGAGCGGGGATGGGGGTGATGGAGGGGAGGAGCGGGGATGGGGGTGATGGAGGGGAGGAGCGGGGATGGGGGTGATGGAGGGGAGGAGCGGGGATGGGGGTGATGGAGGGGAGGAGCGGGGATGGGGGTGATGGAGGGGAGGAGCGGGGATGGGGGTGATGGAGGGGAGGAGCGGGGATGGGGGTGATGGAGGGGAGGAGCGGGGATGGGGGTGATGGAGGGGAGGAGCGGGGATGGGGGTGATGGAGGGGAGGAGCGGGGATGGGGGTGATGGAGGGGAGGAGCGGGGATGGGGGTGATGGAGGGGAGGAGCGGGGATGGGGGTGATGGAGGGGAGGAGCGGGGATGGGGGGAGTGGGATGGAGGGGAGGAGCGGGGATGGGGGTGATGGAGGGGAGGAGCGGGGATGGGGGTGATGGAGGGGAGGAGCGGGGATGGGGGTGATGGAGGGGAGGAGCGGGGATGGGGGTGATGGAGGGGAGGAGCGGGGATGGGGGTGATGGAGGGGAGGAGCGGGGATGGGGGTGATGGAGGGGAGGAGCGGGGATGGAGGGGAGTAGCGGGGATGGAGGGGAGTAGCGGGGATGGGGGTGATGGAGGGGAGTAGCGGGGATGGGGGTGATGGAGGGGAGGAGCGGGGATGGGGGTGATGGAGGGGAGTAGCGGGGGATGGGGGTGATGGAGGGGAGTAGCGGGGATGGGGGTGATGGAGGGGAGTAGCGGGGATGGGGGTGATGGAGGGGAGTAGCAGAAGAGGAGGGAGGTGGTGGAGGAGTGTTGCAGAGGAGGAGGGTGGTGGTGGAGGGGAGTAGCAGAGGAGGAGGGGGGTGGTG